>NW_010113871.1:0-15638 GCF_000699245.1 Pterocles gutturalis
TCCTGATCTGTGCAGCTCGCAGCGGGGACAGCTGCCTGCGCCCCTCGTGTCTTTCCAAGGGGAGGGCGATGGTGCTGCATGTTGCCCTGGAACGCTGACAGCACTTGCCCACCCACCCATTTTTAGGAAAGCACCTGCAACTTCTGGTAGGTAATTCCCTGAAGTTAAGAAATGCAGGCAGGAACCCGTGGGATATCCACACCATGGTACACGTCCCTCGTCATTAGACACTTACACAAACTCCAGAGCAAACTGCCTCAACACCCAACTGAGATCCCGGGATACAGAACCCGGGCTCTGCCATCACCTTTGTCTGGGTGACACACCAGCGTTGTAAGGTCACCTTCATCCGCTGAGATCACACCAGGTTGCTCTAGTGGGAGGTGTCCTTGCCCATGGCAGGGGGTTGGAACTCGATGATCTTTAAGGTCCCTTCCAACCCAAACCATTCTGTGACTCTGTGATCTATGATTCATACGTGAGAGGTGATATTTGTCACTGAGCAATGTGCCGTGCAGCTGAAACGCTGGATGACCAGCACAGGAGCTGAGGGCAGCAGGCAGGGCAGTCCCACCAGCAGGACAGTGTCTGCAGAGCTGTGCTCGGCCGGAGTCACCAGCACCTCCACACCTCGGCCAGACTCGTTCCTTGGCCACACTCTGCTTCTGCGCAGGGAAGCTAGTGCCGCAGGACAAGCGTCTCATGGTGACTTCAGCTGAACAGGTCTGCTGGATTTCATGAAAAAATGTGATTCCTCTGCTGCCACAGAGCCCTTGTATGCTGCTCAGAGACACACCATCCTGCTCCAGGGAGCACACACCACACAGCACCACAGCCCCACACAAGGAAACAGAACTGCTCCAAGCGTGGCTGCTCAGCTCCAGCCCATCCCGCGCTCTCAGGTCAGCTGCAGCGCAGGCCAGGAGAAACCTCACCTACACAAAAGCCTTCTGGTGGTTTCCCACACTGAGCCGCCTCACCCAGAGGTCAGACAAGCACCAGTGCCAGGCACAAGAAGCTGCAGCAGCACCAGTTAGATCAGTTGAAACACGCAGAGCACACCTGCACTCTTACTGTGGCTGGGCTGGCTGGAGTGCCCTTTCCCAAAAAGACAATTACTTGAAATATTAAGGTATTCCCTCAACTCATCACTGCTGCAGACCGGTCTCCTAGGCTCATAATTCCCCCCCAAAAGAGACGGTAAGGATGGGAGATAATATCTGGAAGAACTGAGGCAGGACAAGTGCTCTGTGAACATGAGCAGCTAGCAGGACCCGGGATTTTTTCTTGTAGGAGCTGGCAATGCCGCATGAGCCAGACTGGGAGTTAATGTACACTATAAAACCATTTAAGAGCAGGTTTGTTCAAAAAGGCTGAAGAAAACACCAAAGTAGCAATAATTACAGATACAGAGGGACCACCATTTAAAGCCATGGCCCAAGACAGATGAATGCCTCAGCAGCAGCTGCTTAGATTCTGGCCTGACACCTCTGTAGCGGTCAATCAAAACGAGGCGAGTGACATTACCACACAGCACACTTCTGTATCGTCTCACTGCAGGGGCAAGAGAAGCTCCAGGAGCAGGAAGGACACTCGCTTCAGCCCCAACCACCCTCCTCGGCACTCCTACGCTGACTGGTACCAACGAGCCTGGCTATCGCTATCCCTCTTCAAGCACTTATTTCCAGGAAGGCACTTCCACTTGCACTGAAATGTGCGTTTGCACGCCCAGTATCGCTTCTGCACACCACCGTCTGAGAAAAGCGGAGTTAACAGGCATGTACATGGGTTACAGCTCACCAGTGCAGCTGGGTGTGCAAACAGATGATGGATGGAGGGGCAGCTGAAGAGCTAATCCTGCGTTCAGAAGCGTCCATTTAAAAAGAAAAACCTTAAAATGTAACCAACAGACTTTTCTCATGTACAGTGTGTTCAACCCTACACTATGCAATGACTCATGGCAAGTTAAATAGACATTTATAGTTGCATTTCTTTTAAGTCCTGCAGTGACAATATATTACAAGTATGACCTCAACAAAAATGAAGAGAGCCAGTGTTTTCTACTACAAATCGGGGAGGATGTGTGGGGAAGCCTCTCTGCAAAGGAATGAGTAATTAAGTATTTGGAAACCATGAATCAACTCACACAACCCAAGATCTGAGCATTTAATAAAAGTGGTGATTTTACTACCACAGGTTTTTTGCCACTAGTACAGCAAAGATAACAGAAACAAACAACTGATAAAATTTTTTTTTATTATTCACTTTTGAATTCTTTTACACTTTCCTGATTATTTTGTGTAAGGTGAAACTAGAACTGTTTAAAAGACATACACAAATCTAGTACATCAATAACCAGGTACTTCTTTTTGCTATACTATTCTCACAACCACGTGTGTGCTAGGCAATATAACCGTCACAGAAGCAAACTTTAGGCAGAATACTGGTCAGTAAAAACAAAGCGAAAAGAGCTACCAGATATACAGACAGGCTCGGTTCCACATTCACTACTGCATTTATCAAGCGCCAAGTATTAACTGCACAATTTGTTCAGCCAGTAGAGGGGAGTTTTAAAATCAGTGCATGAAATTCTCTTCAGCAGACAGATGGACAGACAAACAGATGGATCCTATACCTAAGTGGAATGTGAAGGCTGGGGGATGATACCACCAGACCGATAGGTGACTACCCCTAATCTTTTCCACTGCATTATTCACGCAACTCTTATTAGGTTTTATTGAATGGGACATGTTTGAAACATAACTAGGTGAGGACGTTTGGAGCTCAAATATTACAAGTTACAAGCATTACAAATGTGTATGTCTGCATTCCAGTACAAGAAATGGGAAAGCCTGAATATTTGAGCCAGATCCTGGAACTACCAAAAAATGGCAGACGAGAGCTGAAGACTGCCACAGCACTGGCAGCTCTCAAATATCCAAGAAAGAAACCTGTCCTCGAGCAGAGACAGGTCTCACTCACCATCCCGACATCACCCACAGCCAAGGAAAGGATGACGCAGATGTGGGAGTCCAGAATTGCTTTAATGGAGTTTAAACAGGTGAGAGGGTCAAGGATGAACAGAGTCCAATGGGAGAAAAAATTTCTATAAAGTGAACTTAAAGATGGCTCCGTGGATTACTTCAGAAGTTTTTGGGATAAAATCGAAACAGGAATACCACAGAGAGTTTGATTCACCTAAGAGTAAAGTAATGCAAAAGTGGCAGATCACTTCATGGTATCATCCAAACTAATAAGGCCATTCAAAAAATTGAATCTTCTCCTATTGCAAGTCCATGGTAGCGAACCAAGAATTCTCACTCCTGAAGAATATCTAAGGTGTCATTAGGCAAGTTATTGCTGTGGGAAGGGGCTGAGTCATACATGTTGAATGAGCATGAAAGCACTTTTAGAAGTCGAATCCCAGTTATCTGCCAATGTAAAGAATTTGGAAATCAAGCTGCTAACTCCCCCATTACCCTCCTCCCCCAAACAAACCCCATCCCCAGAAAGATACAATTGACAAAGTGAGCTTTTGACTGAAAGCGGTGCCTCAGACTTGGTTACAAATGTCTACAGAGTGTGCCTGTTAAACTAACTCACAGCAGTGTCGCTAGCTGGAATGCCATACATCGGATTGTTCTCCTTCCATGCCCCAGTGTCACAATAGAATCTCTATAACTTTCTGTACAACTTTACAACAGAATTGTACTTCGACTATTTTGGTGCCAAATTAAGCTCGCCAGAGTTACATAACTGATGTCTACTTTTCTACCAATAAGAGTTTTGTAAAGTCAATTGCAATCACAAAACCCATAATCACAGTGTTCAGTTAAAAATATAAACACGGTAATCATAACTGTAAATGTTTGTAATAGGAAAGTTCGGAATGCCATTATAATAACCGACCGCTGCTTTAAGTACACAAAACACCAACCAACCGTTTTTACCCCACAGACAGTTTTTGCTACGTTGAGGTTGTGAAAGTCGATGTACTATTCTTTTTGCTCGTCGCACAAAGGGATATATGTGTAGGATACAGGGTGACATTGAACATATAGTGAAGCATGACAGCCATTAGTTCTCTCCCTCCCCGGCATCCCCTTCATCTCCCTGGTTTTCCGACGTCCATAGCTGCAAGAAAATACCAAAACATGTTTATACTGAAAGCACACAGTTAGTTACTATTGTCAGGAAAGGAAGACAGCATAGTTAGCAGAAGCTGTGCAATTTTCTCAGCTAAGAACAATTCAGAACTGAACTTAACAGCAGAGCTAAGGAATAACAAACTAGAAAATGGGCAGAGGATTACAAGTAAAAAGCCAGCAAAAGCTTACAAGCTCAACACAAAGACAAGCTGGCTGTCGAGAACAGACAAACTGGACTTTCTGCTACAAAAAGCTGTTTGTTACAGTGGTTAGCAAGTGATTTCTGGTTGAAACAAGCAAGTCTAACTGGTGTGGCTACGAAAACCAGTGCAGTTAGGACATGCAGTTAATGCCTCAGAAAAGGCTTGTAATGGCCCAGAACTACCTAAGTCTTCACTTAGCAGAGTCCAGCAGCCTAAAGCAGTGACAGTGCACCGTGTGGCAGTTTGCCTGGTGATACTTACAGTGAGGTTGTCCCTAAGCAGCTGCATGATGAGAGTGCTGTCTTTGTAAGACTCTTCATTCAGCGTGTCCAGCTCTGCTATCGCTTCGTCAAATGCCTAAAAATACGGAAGACAGCACTTACACACTGTGCTCTCTGAAATCACTTCTGCTTACACAGAGCTTACACATTTGCCAGATTACTACTGAAATTCTGTGCAAAAGCTTCAGTATTTTTCTTTTCCACCAAGAGAAGAAATGTAAACCAAAGTGAGCACCAGACCACTAGACAACCAGTGGGAAAACAGAAGTCTTGAGGGGGGTCCAGAGGAAAGCCCAGAACAACTTTACTACCATGCCGATACCAAATACTGAAGGGGCACGTGCACTCTGTCATACTGAAGAACGATTCACAGCTTGAAGTCGAGTTTAACAGCAACACTTAAAAGCAATTACTTCCATTAAAAATGAAGGCCTCACTGCTTTAAATTGGCAGTAAAAGACAAAGGTACTGTTAAAATGATATATGTATTGCACGCGAGTAAGCAGGAAAGAAAATGGAAGACAAGGGTTTTTTGACAGTGGGGTGGAAGGTTTTGGATTTCTTTTCAAAACAGCATAGGAGATCAGGTATGTTCCACTCGAGATCAATAAAGCCATTCCTCCTATCGATCTGTTACACACGAAAGCCTGTGTTGCAGGTCTGAGAGCTGAGCACCATGATTAAGTGCTATTTCGTCATTCAGGTTTCAAACAGATGTAAGCATATTAACTAAAAAAACAGGAACAGCAGCTTTGCACAGCAAAACATTACGTGTTATTAATAAGTATTATTAAAGCGCATATTAAGAACGCAAAGATTCACCTAATGCCATATTATTTGAGTTACTACCAGATAACTTTCACAGATTCAAAAAGCTCTATTTAGAAGGCTCTAATCATATTTTAAGGAGACCGCCAAGACAAAAATGAGTAACTATTTGTTTGGCACACCCATCACATGAGCTCTTTTTGGTCTCTGGAGAGAGAAGCACACACACACGCAGATACACAAGGACATTTAGGGCTATGACCGCAGTCACAAAGACTTCATATATTTGCTAAGTGTTCAGATTTAAGTAAATAATTCACTTGAGAAGTGCTAACTTACCTGAAAATATACTACAATGATAATAGTTTAAAGATGACAGCATTCTTAAGGAATTTGATATGAAAAAGCATAATAATCCACAAAGTGCTACTGCAACCATGTCATTATCTCCTTAGCTTCCACAGAAACTGGTAATATGAAAAGTCTGCTTACCGTCTTTGCCAGGTTACAGGCTTTTTCAGGAGAATTTAGTATCTCATAATAGAAGACAGAGAAATTCAGAGCCAAACCGAGTCGAATGGGGTGTGTTGGCTGCATCTCTTTCTTGCTAATTTCAAAAGCCTCCTGGTAAGCTTGCTGAGAGTTTGCTACTGTTGCTGTAAGAAGTAATTACAATCATATTAATGCACAATACATCACTATACTTCATGGGGGAAGCTATTATATTCTTGGTCTAGACTATCGTGCCATCAGACATTCATACAATTACATATGCACAGACACTTCTTTCAATGTTTTTAGATGTAAAACCCTACCACTGGCTGAACTATTAAGGCAGAAATATTTATTCAGATGAAGCTCTGAGCTATGGAAAGTAAATTCAACATTTTAAGTGTCTTAAAATTATTTTTTTTCAAAATAAATTACAACCTATCTGAATGCCTATAAGCTCTACCTAAGTCAAAGAGTACTGTGATTAAATGCCCACTTCCAGCCTAGCTGAAGAAGAAGCAGTTCTGAATAATAAATCCAGACAAAACCATATGGGGAAGAAGAGGTACCTAAACAATTTATTTAAACTGAAGGAAAAATTTAGCAGGTAGCTCATGAACTTTGTATTTCAGTTTGCGGTTTCAGAGGAAAGACAACAGTCCCTTCCTGGCTAACGGGTAACAATAAGCACCAGAATGGTGGCCAACTAAGTTTGCAAGAAATGGACTACATCAGACACTCACCAGGAACTCCGGCACAGTTCAGCACTGCTTTAACATTTCAGGATTAACTGGCTTAGGACCCAGTAACCCAATATCCCCTATTTGCATGCAGAAAGCTTGCAAACAATGACGACTTACGAGCTAAATTCCTAGTTTAAACAAGAGACGATAGGAATAAAGCATTTTCCATAAGAAAAAACGCATTCTCCAGGAAAAGGGTTTTACGCTGACAAATATGCTTGAAAATAAGTCACTAAGGTCAGGAATTTGACTGGTTTGATGAATGTCTGTCAATCACTCATATTCATTTTAGTGAAGTCTTTCGCTAAAAGTGACTTGCACTGCACCCATCTTCAATACTACAGAGCAGCAGTGAAAAGAAATAAGTACTTTATGTTAGGGGAAAAGAACAGAAGTACTTTTTATACTTTATTCTGCTCAGCCCCCAGCAGAAAGAGATTTCATCTCTACTTACTTTGCTTATTGTCCCCAGATGCCACCTCTGAGAGGTATCTGTAGTAATCGCCTTTCATTTTCAAATAGAAGACCTTGCTTTCTGGCTGCGTGGCATTGACAATAAGGTATTTATCCAGGAGTTCCTGAGAAAGGAAACACCACTTTTTTTTTCTCCCAGGTCATAAAAAATAATGTCTGAAACAGAGTCCTCGTTACAATGGTAAGCATGAACTGTTAAAACATTAACAATGACCTATGTATACTCATACATTAATCACTTTGCCTACTGTTGTCTAATCTCAGAAAAAAAGAGAAACTACTTGTATCCTAACCCCTGGAAAGCAGAAAACTTGCTGTATTGAGGCTATCCACAATTCACTCCTGCAGAACCCAATGACTATCAGGGTTTAAGGCTGCAAAGATTTTCCTCGAAATACACTGATGCAAACCCATGTCCATAACCACATTCGGGAAAAGCAGCAGGTTGAACGCACACAAGTCTGGTCACTTTTGCTGCCACAAACTTGAATTATATACAGAGCAGTGAAATTATCCGCAACAAACTGATTCTATCTGCAACCCCAGCAGAAAAGCTGAATAATGGCACAGTCAGCACATGTGCATTCAAAGAGAGATGCAAAGGCTGAGAGTACTGAGAGCAACTGCTCTTGACAGATCTTCAGCAAACTGAACAGCGATAAAAAGAACCACTCATATAAGTGAAAGAAACAGCAAAACTGGTTTGAAGGCAAAAGTACACACCTTCTCCATCCCAAAAAGGTACTAAAAAAGCCTCAGGACATCAGCATTAATTAAGAAAATAATTTAAAAGGTAGGCTTTTTAAGGACTCATGACAGTACTCCAGATCTAAATTTGTTTTCATGGTGACTCCCAGCCAGCAGTGGGGGGTATTCAGCATTGCCTTGTTTGCTTCTTTCGATTAAAAAAAATAAATGCTCTATTGTAACAAATTCCCTAAGAAACAAACTAGATGACTTAGGAGCTAGAATTGGACCCAAGGACATGGTTATGCAAAAATTACTCCTCTGCTAAGGTGCTGCAGTGTCTACAGCACCAGTCAGATTCCCTGAGCCTCTCTGAAGAACGCTGCAGTACTAACTACTGTTATTTTTGCTGTTGGATTATTACCAGAACATCATTGCAGATATCTTGCAATTCAGCCTCAATTTTCTCACGATATTCTCTTCCCATCTGCTGTTTCTTCTCGTTCCTCTCTGTTTTCTGTTCAATGCTGGAAATTACACGCCAGGACGAGCGACGGGCACCAACCACATTCTTGTAGGCAACTGAGAGTAGATTCCTCTCTTCATTGGACAGTTCATGTCCTTGCTCAGTGACAGCCTTCATAGCTGCAGCCATGTCATCGTAACGCTCAGCCTGTTCAGCCAGTTTGGCTTTCTGTACCAACTCACTTTTATCCATGGCTCTCCTGTAATTAATGGGGAATAAAAATAGAGAAGAGTATCTCTTCATTGTCTGCACTGTGGAAGTTAATGCTGAAGGGTGAAGCAGAACTCACAGTCACTAATAACTGGGAAATCTATCAACACTAATACAGTAACATGAAGGGTTTCTTTTTAAAAAATTGTATGACCTTTTGCCAAATATGTATAAGTTCTATGTGTAACTGACTATTCACAGTCCTGAAGATATGTAAACATCAGTCTTCAAAATGCAGCAAAATTCATATTGGCATTAAGCACAGCACATCAATATGTTCCCTGTGTAAATCTCTCCCCTTTCCTACACTGGCCACAGCTCAGCTTGGGAGACACTGCAGGTTCCAACCCAGAACGACCAGTTTTGGTTGTTTTGTGGTTTCGTTTGTTTTCCCACCACTGTTATACAACAGCAAGTACTTCAGAGCATTGAAGCACTGGACAGCTCCTCCTGACACTGAAGACTTCTTGCACACTAGAGGAGATGCTTCTGTCTATTTAAATAAACCATACCCAGTAACGCTGTCATTGGTGGCAACTATGGAAAGTACATTTATACCATTGTGCTAGAAAATTGTTTGCTTCATACATGCATCAACGTACATATAATGGACAACTCCACACTTCTCTAGGGTGGCTGCCACCTCAGGTTTTCAAGACCTTTCAAGTAACACTGACATTCACAAAAAACAAATGGGACATGGCCCGCGTGACGGTCACTACTGCAAAACTAATTGCTTATATGGAAGCAACTTGTTTATAATTTCTGACCATGCAGTTTAGCAACCGAAGCCAAGAAAAACACATCACATGGCCACAAGGTCCCTGAAGAGCTTAAGTAATGAAAAATGAAGTTAGTAAGGAACGTGTCAGTGAGGCAGCCTGAGTGTTGCTTACTTTTACAAGACAACACTAACGTAGCACTAGATCGGCCATTGAGCTACTCACCACAGAGTCAACCGCTCAGGGCAAGGTTCACAGGAGAACTTAAACAAGTTTCCTTGCCTTTATCAAAGTAAGCGGACCTCAATACCTCAGAAACTCCCAGGCGCCCCAAATTCATCTGTAAAATGTCTCCAGGTGCGCAGGTTCACTTTAGGACAGAGCCAGAACTGTTATTCTTGTCAGAACCGAGCAACCTGTTCCTCTCCCACACCCTAAATCCCAATCAGGACTCCCACTGTCCAGACGAGAAGCTGTGCTGGTTTTGGCACAGGCCGAGACCTAACAGCCTAAAGGCAACTTCTAGAAGAACAATGAAAAGCAAACAAGAACAGTAAGTTTACAATTGTCTTCACAGGCTCCTATCGTCTACAGCCCTATCAGAACGAGCCAACAGGCCGAGAGTGATTGCTGTAGCCTTCTCCCTGGCTCTGTCCTTTGAAGATCCCAGTCTGACAGGCTCCTGATGGAGAAAGTCTCGCACCACTGCTCAGCTTGTATTTCAATCCAAGTATCACCGGCCACACTATCATGCAGGGAAACCAGGGCCCTACACTAAATCCTCAACCAGGACACCAAGAGGCAGACCCAAATTCCCATCGTGTGTACGAGCAGTTTCAGAGTTTCCCCTGCCAAGGATGGAGTCCTAGCTACAAAATTATTTTGGGATAATTGTATTCAATCCCTCCAGCTGAAGATACTGCTCTTTATCAAACAAAATAACTGAAGGTATCAAGTCAAACATTGTTATTTCACATCATAGCTCTTGAAGCAAACCCAGCAACCAGATGTCCTACCTGCTATACATCTGCAAGTCACGCTCCCGCTTGCGTTTGATCCTTTGCCGATCTAGCCTAATACACCCATCCACATAAGGCCCTCAGAAAGGATGTTCAAGGCTAAAACCAGCCTCCTGGAAAGAGACCTCTTGCAGACTTGTAAGTGAAGTTCAGCTGCAGATCAACGCCATTTCAAACGCTGTGTTTGAACAAGCGGATTCTGGCGCCTGTTACAAGGTGACACACAGCCTTCAGACTGGAGCCCTCAACAAGCCAGACTGGCTGTGGGTAGCAGTGTGACAGGTTCTTGTAAGGCATGATTAATTTGGCTCTGTCTTCCCCCAGAGGCTTTTACCATGGGGATATGCTGCATTATCATTGGCTTCTGCAGAGTTATTGAAAGGATAGCTCTGAGGATGGAAACGGATAAGTGGAATTTGTGATGTGCATTTTTTCTCCCTACTCTGAAGCGTTTCCTAGTACCAACGTATAACAAGCCCAATGAAATCATCAGACCGATTACCACTGAGAACCCATCCCGCTTTTCACTGTTGAGTCTATCAAACGCTGTAAATCATTCCCTTAACTCAGCACTAAATTTAGACTATGTGCTGAATGCAGGAAGTAATTAGTGAGTGGCATTTCTTTACCCACTCTCTAAAACCTGAACATGAACAAAGTACACCTGAAGAATGCTTTTTCAGTTACAAAAACCAACTGTAAATAGCAGGGCATTTAAACAAAACAGCTTCTAGAAGCATTTCTATTGTAACCATATTATCTTCTCCTCTTCTTCTTATGGAATGTGATTATTATGTACAAAAAGCTTGTTGTGGAAGTCCGGAGGCAAGTAGCTCCAACAGAGTTTACATTTTGCCATTGAAAGGTCAGTTTTATCTTTGATCTGCACTTTGCCTATAGTGGTCTAATTCACAGACAAGTCATCTGTGCGGAATTCCATTTACAAACAATATAGAGTTTCGTTTAGAAACGGTGCAGAGTTTGTTTTATCAAGCTCTGTTTTATCTTTAGATGCAAGTCAGTTCACAACAGTCAATGGGTTCATACAAGGACACATGAAGGAAATCACAGAGGGAACTGCAAGGGCACAAAGACCTAGTGGATAAAAGAGATCCAGAAACCAGTTTAACGTATCAATTATACAGGCGAAATACCAGCACAAAGCATTAGAATGTTGTTTCTCATCAAATAACTTTCCTCAGTAACGTAACTAATTTATGCACATCTTAAATGTAACTGATGACTGAAGATGGAGTTCCTCAGAACTTCACTGGCTTGGTTTTTGACATAAAAATTCAATATACAGGTGCTTCAGTTTAGTCAATTCATCTTAATATCTGTACTGTCAGTAGGTTTGTTATGAAACATGAAATACTATTCAATGGCATGGATTTAACAGAACTTAAACCCAGTAAGAAAATAATTTCTGAGACCAAAATATCAGCGATCGACAGTCAGCCTACCATCATTTCTTTCACAGGGTGCTGCATAAAGGAACACTTAAAATCCTTATTTGATTCTCCACTGCTTACCTTGTTAGAAGCCTGGGGAGAGCTTTGCAGAGCTATGCTGGCTTGAGCTCCAAAAGAGGGAAGTGTTTGCCAGAAGGAAAAAAGATACAAGGAAAGGAGTGATGTTTGAAAACGCAAAGAAGCAACTATCAGTTATAACGGGTCCCTCCCGATGAGGAGATGAAAGCCACACTCTAACAAAGGAACAGTGTGCCACAGTCTGAAACAAGCAAAGCCTACAGCTAAAAATACTCCTAGGCCACAAACAGAAGCCATCTAACACAGGTTACCTGCAGCTAGGAGCAAAACACACACAGGAGGCCAACAGGAATCAGCTATTCTAGTACGAACGAAGCCATGCTGGGCCAGCAAGGGGGAAAGAGGGAAGATGGAAAAAGGAGCGGAGATGTGCGGATCACAGCCACAGAGGAGTCCAAGAAGTTGCCCGTTCTAAGCAGAAGACTGTCATATTAGATACATTAATACACTTCAAATTCTTAAGAGACTGTCTTCTTAAGAATCTGACAAACCACAGCTTAGCAGGCCTCTGAAATGAAGTGGCTGGACACTAGTGACAATAAAAAATGCCAACCACTAGCCAGCAGTTGCGGCCAATAGTACCAGCTGCCAGAAATTTTAATCACCCTAAATCCCACACTCAAAATGTAATTTTGTATTATTTTATTTCTCTGCCTCCTATACAGCCTCAATTCTTTCAATCTCTCTTACAAAGGCAAAAGAGCGTGTATGCAGGTACTAGAAGTTACAAGTGCTTATTTCTCACCCCATAACAGCTTTACCCCTGTGTAGACAAGACTCTGAAGCATATTACAAAGCATCAGAACCTGGGAAACACATTAGTTTGTAACTGCCTTTCTACTTTTAGTGGAAGATGCAGTAAGAAGGGGATGGTGCGACCACCCTGGGAACAGCACCTGAAGCCAGTACACCCACAGATCTTTCAAGAGCGGATGGACACCCAGAACCAGAGGTTTCCGTCTCAGTAACAGCTGAGGAGTAAAACATACAGATAACGTTCCTCAGAAGACTGCAGGAGCTACATCTTACTACTCAGCAGGTACTACTTCTGCTTCGTAGCCTTTAGTGTTTCCAATGTCAGTGAGTTGTTTAGGACAGAGCCCAAACAGATCAGAAGTAACTGTTTAAAAGTCTGCAGAAATCAAATGAAAAGTGGGACTGAAAAAAATCTGCCTTATATAACGTATTGAACTGACAAGACAATACTAATAAGCCCATGTTGGCCTGAAGTCTGCTGCTCTCGATGATCTGTTCTTCTGATGCTAATTAAGTAATTGATTTTTGTGTGCTGTTTTTCTCTTTACAGCAAGCATTAGACTCTGACTGTCAGACAAACACTTCCACTTTGTAAAAAAATTGGTGAGAAGCTGGTGTCGTTACCGATCTTGACATACTGGTCCCCAATGAGTCAAGCAGAGATGCAGGTTACCAGACCTGCATGTTTCACTGTGAGAAATGAATGGAAAATCAGATTTGTTGAAATGGGATGCAATCATACTTCTCAGTCACAAACTCTGTAAGCCCATTCAAATCACAACAGGAAAAGCAGCAGACTGGGACAGAATCTGTAGTTCAATCTTCCAACAATATGCAAACATACCTGATTTGATTTCTGGATGGGCAATTCATTCCAAAATTAAACATTCACATGAGATAAGTGGTATTGCAAATTACACTTCTATAATTACAGAGAGGAAGAGCTTTGGAGACACTATTTCTAAAACAAATGGAAAATCCTTCTCCATAATTCAGGTACACACATGCTGACACAAGTATCTGCACGATGTTGATGGTATTCACTGTCAAGCAGACATCGCTCCCAATTAGATATTCTATACAGGAAAGGAATCAGCTCTCTTAAATGGAGTGCAAGAAACCTTCCTTGCTTTATCACAGCATTAGGCACTTCACCTCATTAGTTGTGTTTCTCTATTTTGGTTCCCTCAAAGGCTACCCTGTGTTAGGAAATGATGTGACTGGTAGATCTGAACAGTGAAACCGTCCACAGATGTCAAGAGCTTGGGTATAACAACAAGTTCAGTAAAATAGACTGCAAACGTAATGAGGGAAAAAGTAAAATGACTTCATAGTTGTGATATTCTTGCTGACCTTGTGCAGCACATAACTTTAGCCTCCTCTGCATTTACTGATTAACCGTATACCCGGGCCTTCAGCTCAAATCTTTATGCAAATGTCCAGATAAAATTAACATTCCGTAAAGCCATGCCTAAACCTGCCCTGGCCACCTTCTGCCATCATTACTTGTTGCTTCCTAAAACTGACCAACATAATTTTTGAATAAAATGGCATTCAACGGTTTTCAATCTCCATAGACAATTACAAAATTTCTAAGAACCTACAGCGTGCAGGAATACTGATGTTGTATGGACAACTTCAATTTAGTGACAGTAGCCTTGTCCTTCTTAACATCACTTAAACCAGGGATGGCAGGGTGAAAAGCACTGCACTGCTCCACACCTCTGGCACTTGGCACAGGACAGCTGCAGGTGGGGACAAGCACACAGTTCCAAAGTACAACACACTTACACAGTAACACCTTTTTGTTCCAACTAGCAGAATTGTGTTTGGCTAGAGTCCAGGTGGAAATAGTGAGTTATCCCAAAAAATCTTCCCCCAGGCATAAAGTTCATGCCAAACGAACGTATTCATATCACAGGTAAACCACTTTTGTTAATAATAAACAGAGAGTATTTATATTACAGGGTGGGGCAAAAAGTGTGGCCATATAAGAGACACACTGCTGTAACGCCTGGTCTCTGTGGGATGTATTAGGATACCAGAGGGATTAGAGTACCAGCTTTTTACCTCATTATTCAGATCACTATTTACTTAATTCCTCATCCGAGTTTATTCACATGCAGCACAAAAAGCTGCATACTGGCAAAGGCCTGCTTAGAGGAGAAAAAAAAAAAGACTCAACATCAAAATAGCAGAGATCAGAACATGCGGTACTGACATAATGAGGTTGAAAAAACTGCACTAGGCCCATCTGTGCAACGAGTCTATCACTTTATTGGTACCAATTTAATAAACAAAATATTATACAGGCTACATATTTGCAGCCCTTTAAAGCAAAGAGCGAAAAAGGCACTCGCATTCTTATTCGTTTTCTTTTCTAGACCACTTTATGTCTTATTATTACTTTAAAATAAAAGCAAGCTTTTTTTTTCATAAAGAAATATTAAAATTCCTGACTGAAGTGTCCCATGGCAGTGAATGCGTAAACACACAAATATTCCTACAGACACTGAAGTTACAAAACCTTACAAATGTTCTCAAGCTCTCTGATATTTTTATATAATAATTTAGCTTTTATGGTGCTGCGTGATGTGCAATTTGTTTTCCTACCACCAGGAAAGTTATTTTAACTCTTAAGAAGGAATTTATCTGCAAGCAACCAAACTATACTATGATCTTGTCATTAGATGCATTTTTGCTCCCATATGCTAACACAGTGACCGTATGTCACTGACATTTGATAATCCCAATTAATAGCTGATTACACACACCGCAAATAAAACCTGTGATTGTTAGTTCTGGGTTACTGCCCAGCCCTTTTATAGACTGGGGCTGGCCTGAACCAACCTTCTTTCCCCCAGAGTCCTCCCTAATCTCACCTCTATTTCCAGACGGCTGCAAGCAACAAAAATTTGAAAATAATAATAAAATAATTTGTTTCCCTCTAAAACGTTCCTGACATTTCCACATCCGCCTCTGGTCCTATGCGAGCAGGCTCACACCAACGGCACAGCCAGGGCACCTCCCCTCTCGGGCTGGAAGGGCCCGGAGCCCCT
>NW_010113872.1:0-310 GCF_000699245.1 Pterocles gutturalis
TCTCAGGCTGTGCTTTAGGCTGCTCTGGTCGTGGCGTGGCTGATCTTCCCCGTCCGTTCCCGCGTGGAAGCGGTGGAGGTTAACTGCAGCCCCCGCGGCTCTGGCTGCACCGCGGGCAATGCTGAGCCCCGGGTTTGGCTCAGCTGCTGCCGGCAGGGTCTTTGCACCAGATCACAGCTAGAAGCAGGGTATAGAAGTACATACGGAGGCATTTCAGCACCGGGTTTAACTGCTGGGGTTACGGTGGCCAGGGTGGTACGGGGACACCTGCTCCCTGGCTCTGGGCAGGGCGGCTGCCCCATTCCCAGCC
>NW_010113872.1:347-44824 GCF_000699245.1 Pterocles gutturalis
GCTCGGGGCTGGGCAGGACCTAATGTCACCTGCAGCTCCTGGTGCATTTCAGCGTGCAGCTAAACAAATTGGTATGATCGGAACCTGGAACAAGGCAAGGATCATCAAGCCCGGTTGGAAGATCCAACGCAGCCCTCTCTTCGTGGCTGCCGCAGGTGCGTGGCTCGCAGGGTGCACAGTCGCAGGGTAGCGGCAGAGCGCATTTGCAGGAGACTGAGCGCAGAGCAGCTTTGCTGGCAGGGGCCCGGGTATCCACTCCTGTCTCTCTTTCCATGACGTGCTCTGCCCGTCCAGGTTAAGTCTGGGATCACGCTCTGGGAAGCAGGTTTGCCGTAATGCTGCTTTGTGGCGGAGGGGGAACAGAATCTGCTGTCTCTGGGGCTGCCTCCCGAACAAGCGAGAGGAGGAGGGAAGGGAAGGGAAGAGGGGAGTTTGTGTGCTCATGGCGTGGGTGACATCCATGGGAAATGTCACAGCTTCTGAGGAAAAGTGTTAGCAGTTGAGCACAGGCAGGCTTCTGCTTCTCTGACTGTGTAATGTCTAATGTGACTCTAGGGGCGTCTGAAACTTGGATGTAACATCCATACAGTCTTTCTTCGTTTCCAGTCCCACACTGATGTGCTGTAAAACCAAGACAATTTCTGAACAAACTCAAATGTCTTGGCATAGCGCTGCACAGAGCGCTGCGTGCTTCCCAGCTGCAGACCTCTGGAGCACACCAAAACCTGCTGGGGTGGGAGAACTGTGCTGTCAACCCCCGGGGGGGCTGTACAGGACTGGATGTGGGCTGCACGCCTGCTCCTTGTTCCTGCTGGTGTGCTGGCCACACTGAGCAAGCACCACTTTCTCTTTCCAGTCTGGAGAGTGGTTTATAAGTCACTCAAACCCACACGGTGCCCTGAACAAGTGCAGTCTCAGGCAGGAGGGCTGGTGGGTGCTGGAGTCTTTTCTCAGGGGGTAAAGGCTATTTCTGAGCACCTTTGTTGCCCTTGTCCCTGCTTTCTCATCTTCTAGCTGTGTTTGAAATGGTCCGTTCCTGTTCTCCTTTCCTTGCCTTTCCAGTGTGAGCTCTGCCTAGGTGACCTGTCCCAAACTCACTCCGTGCTTTGGAGCCCTTGCCCGAGTGCTGTCTGGGAGATGAGGAGGCTGCCTTGGCTCAGCGGAAGGGCCCTGACAAAGGAAGTGAAAGTGCCCTTCATTTTTTTGTCCGTGGGAAGAAATAAAAGATTTTTCCCCAGTGAGAGTCTGGCATTGGGCTGGTGCTGTCATTGACTTTGCTTGTTTATCAAAATGGAAAGTCAGCGTGGGGCTTGTGCCCAGGATGGCTATGTGCAGCCTCTCAGCCAAGGAAGCACAAGAGAAGGGTGTTGTGCTGGAGCCAGTTTAGGGGCAGATCCCATTTGTGTTTTGCCAAGAGAGATTTTTGTTACTTGCAGCCAGATCCTGCATGTGGAAGGATGTAGAGCACATACCACCAGCGGAAAGCAACCCTCCTGTAGAAACCCTCCTTGGTTGCTTTTATACAAACAATATTCAAGCACCACCTGTGGCCAGTCGGAGAAATTTGGGAGGACCGTTAGGAAAATGTTCAGCTCAGAACAAGAGCCTTGCTGATAGCAGCACTAACTCTCATTTTCCCTCCTTGTCTAGACTGTGTGACATAAACAGGGAAAGCAGAAGGACCTCCAAGGGAATCTTCTACTTCATTTAGCTCTGAGGAATGTATCTTCTCAGTTATTTAGGACAACGCTGTAATGGTCTTACCTGTATAGCCCTGTACCAGCCTCTGAGTGTGTCCAAGGTATGAAAGCCCTTGTGCTGTCCAAGTGTGTAATTCCAGCTCTTCAGACAGCACACAGACCAAGGTTGGCTGGGCATGTGGTTAAGAAGATGCTTTCAGAAGCTGAGCTATACAGAAAGAAAAGAGAGAGGGGCAAAGTAGATCATGGAGCAGAATAAAGACATGGCATGCCTCCTCTCTGCCTGCAGAGGGAATGGGATCTTGTCTGTGTGATCCAGCGCACTGAGTCAGCATTCATACACCCCAAATATATAGCTTCCTCCTCAGACGTGTTCAGTGCTCAAGTGACATTGACATTTCTCATGCAGGACACTGAAATGGTAAATGTGGCTTCTGAGTCTCAAGATAACTGCGGTTGCACTTCATGTCTGCTGCAAGTTGTCTGTAGCCATTGGCAGGTGGTCTGTGATCTCTAGATCAGTGAAGCAAAGCAGTATTTTCACCAGGCTCAGTTTCTTCTCTTCTAGAACCCATGGTTTCTCCAGCTGGCAGCTGTGTCACCCAACTCTCTCCATGCCTGTGTAAGTGCTCAGGTGTGCGGCTAAGGTGGCTTTGGGACATGCTGGTTTCAAGCATTGGATCTCTTAAATTTGCACTGCTGCAGTTCAGATATAACCAGGACTGGAACCTTTTCCTGACCAGAGACCTCCACAGTGAGCCTGTGTTTGGTAGCCTGGGTGTCATCCTAAATACTCAAAAACCTGCAGCCAAACCAGCACCTTTTGGGTTTTTTCACCTAGTTTTGAAATGCCAGGATCCGCTTATCTTGTTTGACTTGAGTTACCTGTCTTCATAAATTAGTATCCTTAACTCCCCCCTCTCCTGCCCCAGCGAACTGTTCATAGCTATGTGCATGTGTGTATCATGGGAACATTTACCGCTTGGTGCGCGTGTGATTTCTGCGGAGGGAGCGTGGATGTGTAGCTATGCCTCCTGCAGACCGCTAACACAGCAGGTAGGGTGGTCCCTTCTCCAGAGGGAATGGCATGGACAGTGCTGTGCCTTCCTCTTGGGAAGCTTTCCGCTGCTGCTTTCTCCTTGAAGCCACGGGCGTACTGCGCCCTTGCACAGCCCCGCCAGGGCAGTCCCACCCTGCAGACACCGCGCTGGTCCCTCGGGCGGGTACCAGTGCTCCCTGTTGCGAGGCAGTGGAATCCAGAGGGGAGTTGCACATCTCGAAGCTTGGGAGATCCTTTCTCTCTGGCTCATGAGGAGCCCAAGTATTTTGCTTCCATGTGGGCTGGGAACCTGTATGTTGTCTATGGTTGCACTGACACCATAGCCTCCGAGGAGCGGTATGGCTTACGTGTTCAGGGCGATAGAGGAGTGATGGGTCTCTTGAAGAAATGGGAGGTCGTCTGGAAGATCCTTTCCTGTGCGTGACCCAGTATAAAGCCTTTGAATGCAGGTTTACATTTTCTTATATATGTTTGCTATACTGCCACTTATTCTGCTGCGCTGTTGGCTGCAAAACCTACAGTCTGTGTTGAATGTTCACAAACCACAGTGCCAAAATAAGCACTGCCAAGATCGAGACAGTGGCTTAAAAAGCACAAGGTTTAAAAAATAAGAACTGCTGAGATCTTTTGCTTTGCTGTCTGTTCTCTGAGTCTCTGGAACACACGTTCCTAAGCTTTCCTCCACACCCTGGATGTCTATGGCTTTAGAGGGACGCTATGGCTTAGTCTGCATCTCCGCTCTCTGCCTCTTATCAAGGGGGCATTTAGACCAGTGAGGGGATTTTGCACTGACTCTCCACCTGGCTAGATGGACTCCTGATGCTCTGATCCCAGCTCTTCATTCTTACTTGCAGGAACCCCCAGCATTTGCCTGCAGCATCTCCTGAGTTGGTTTAATTTTCTTTGGAGACATACAAGCACCTGGAAAGTGTCAGGTTTCCCTGGTTCCTCTTTAAACTTCAGACAAGCTTGTAACGAACAGGAGCTTTTTCTGCGGTGGACCACACGGCTGAGTGCTGAACTACTGTGCTGGTAGCAGACTTAACACGAGCAGCATCGAACAGTGTTTACAGGGTGGCTCCTTCATTGCGCGCTCTTGGCTTGCCTGGGGAGATGGGAGGTTGTGCTGACAGCTCCTGTGTCTCTGGTCACCAGCAAGATCTGTGCAGGCTGCTGAGCTCCCTACTCCTCCTTTGTCCTGCAGGGGATCCCAGGACCCACCCCTCTCCAGACCTCTTGTCCCCTGTCCTCCCCTCCTAAGGCACACAGCTTCTGGGTTTCTGACACATGCAGCTCTGCAGGTGCCGATTCCTCCTCCCTGGTTCCCCGGGTCTGCTCTCTGGGATGTAACATAAGGTCTTCTCTCCTCCTCTACCCCTCAGTTTCTGCAAATGTGTGTTCAGAATTCAGCATGTTTTATACCATTCACAGAATTTTTAGGATGCTTAAAGTCTTTTTATTGGTTGTATCATACATCTCCTGAGCACTATTCCCCATACGTCACTCTCATCAAACTCATAACCTCTGGCCCACTGTTAGCTCATCATAAACTACATCTGCACCATGGGACACAGGAGCTCTTCCCGCATGCCATGTTGGGATGTGCACCCCGACTGTGTCACCCCCCTGTGCTGCGGTAAGAGCTGAACGTGCCTCAGTGCCTCCGCAATCGGTCTGCGCGTGTGGCTCGGTTTCTGTGTAGGTGCTTGCATTTGGTCTATGTTTAAAGCAAATAGCTGCAGGGAGTGGAAAAACAAGGAAAGGTGGAAGAAAGACCCAAGCCATACAGAAGTTGTGTGCTCTAAACGGAGAGCTTTTCCCAAACAAAGAGAATATTGCTAGTTACATCAGATGAAATACTGAAATCCCATTGTAAGGAAGTCAGTCCAAGCTTCTCCTCACCCTGGAAGAAAACCCAAAAGGTACGTCCAAATTTAACTATGTACGTATTAGAAAGTGCTGTGGAGAAGTGTGCGTTTTAGATCAGCCCTCTTCAGTGAGTAACTTGATCATCAAATCAGCTCTTCATTAAACAGAGCAAACTTCCCTTTGAGGACTGTGGAGTGTGTTCCTAGTGCATTGTTCCAGCGCAGCTGTTTCACTATTACTCAGTCATCAAGTTCTCTTGGGCATCTCACAACGGTCCTGGTTTCAGCAAATCTTTCCGACTGTTGTATTCTTCTGGCGTTAAACTGATTATTTTTCCACTGGAGGAGCTGGTCGTTCCTAATATACACATCTGCTGTAAAATAAGAGGCAACTCTTCAAGTGGTTATTTGTTGTCATATTTACTGTATAGTTGGCTGCAATATTTTGGCCGAAACTATTTTTTTGAGAAAAAGTGCAAAACTGCTGGAGGTGGAAAGTTAGTTTTTCCTTGTCTCTAAAAAGAAGACAAAGAGAAATTGAATGGTCAACATAATTTGTTGTGGTATTCTTTAATGAAGTGCTTTATCCATCCTCCTGGAGCAGCATCCTTGGAAGGGTGTATGGAGTGGGAAGAAGTTGGTAACAGGCAACAACTACAGCAGTGGAAAGCAGCAGATGTGAGTGGCAAACCCTGCTGCCGTGACTGGCAGCTCTTGACACCCAGCCTGAGCCCAGCCATCCGCCTGGCCAGCCCTGGCAGAGCCCCTGGATGCTCCGGCTGCCGAGGGAGGGGAGTGTGGGAGCAGCACCCTGTGCCCACCCCTGACACCCCGAGAAGTAGCCAGGCCTCGTGTTTTCAGCCTTGAAAAGCCAGCGTTTAGGTTTGCCTGTGCTGCTGAGGTCCTTGGGCAGCGTGCAGGCTGTGGCCAGATGGATGGAGGGCTGGATTTAGGCACTGTTGTTCCTTCTGGGTAGTGTCTTGCTTCACGTGGCAGCCCCACTGAAAATGGCATCAGAATCCAGCCCTGCACGAGCAACTGAGCTGCACTTTCACGTAGTCTGAATGTCTTTCCGTTTCATCACCTGCTGAATCTATGCCGAGTTCTGTGACAATTGCGTGGGCTTTAGCGTCGGATGCTTTGCAGATGGCCCCGCAGCTCACGCACGGAGAGGCGGTAGCAGCATCAAGGTGATGGCAGTTCAGGGACTTGGCAGAAGGCTTGCTGCACTCCGCAGGAGGGGGTGCTCTGGCTCTTGTGTTCACAGCAGCTGTGTCAGCTGAGCTTCGCATCAGCTACTCTCCTCCCTGTGCTATCGATTTGATGTTTCTGGTCTCCCAAAGTGAATGTATCATAAAAAATGTAAGAGCACATGGCAGTGATGGAAAGGCTCTGTCTGGCCCGGCTGGACTGAGACTTTAGCCTGGTTTCAGGCAGTATGTATTTTTAATATACATATTGGTGAGTGTCAGAGGTCTTATTACTGGGGAGGTGGTCTGGAGATCACAAGACCTGGTTTCATTTGTAGGTCAGAGACGGACTTTCAGAGTGATATCTCACCTTCCCTGGGCTCTGTTGACCATGTTTTAAAAATTAGTTGAATGCTTTTTCCATGCTGTGGTACTGGAGAACTGCCCAACCTAAGCTGCTGTTCTCTTCTAGTTGAAACTTTCCAAACAAGAAGTTACGACTGAAATCTTTTGTGAGATGCTCAGTAGTATGTATCTCTGCGGGGTTTTATAAAGCCTCAGTAAGAGGCTGCTGGTTTTGTGCTGTGCACATGACATCCCTGCAAAGCAGTGAGCTGCCTGCCCTCTGAGGAGGAGAGAGGTGCAGGGTCTCAGGTTCTCCTCCCTGACTCAGGACAGGTTTTGATATTGTCCCTGCTGTAGACCCCCTCTTGTCTATTGTGTATTGTGCTGTGGTTTGCAATATGCTTACACACATGCTTATCTGCCATGTGTGGTGGTACTCCCTGAAGCTGCTGGACATTGCTGAAGGAAGTCTGTGTGTTTTATTTTGCTGGATCAAGGCTGCAAACTGGTGTGTCTGCCCCTCCAATCTGGGATGTTAATCCTGCTGTACCACAGAGGAGTGCTTGAGGATAAAGTCAGTTTAGTGGTCAGGTCACGTTTCTCTGGTGAAAAAGACTGTGAGCACAGGCTTGGAGAGCCTGAAAATGCAGAGTATTCCCAACTTTCCATTTATGCCAGTCAGCCAACTTCAGACTCTACTTGGAACTGTTTAGAAAGTGATTTTTAATTCCTGCTTTTTGTTGACTCCTGTCTCCTTAGCTTTGTGAGTGAAATTATTTACTGTCAGTCTAGATTCTTACTATGTTGTAGGCTCTTAGAGCAGCTTCAGTGATGCTGGAGCCCTTCTCCTGAGTCTCAGGTCCAAAGGTGTACGTATGCAGAGCCTTCAAGTGTGTGCCTGTAAAGACCTGAAGATCTTTTCCTACCATGATGACCCACCAAGAAGGTCCAGAGTGACAACCACACCTTGACACGTCTGGTGCTTTCAGGCACATAAGAAATTGCTCTCTTCCCAAAGAAACAAGCCCCAACAGAAAATAAAAGAGAAAAATAAGCTCTTCTGTGGTGGCACAGTTACAGTATTGAAAACCTAAAAAGTCTAAACCTTAAAAAGTAATATTATCAAGCTAAATTTTGTTGTTAGATGTGTATATTAATGTACTTTTTTGTTTGCAATGTGATGGTTGCTGTGCCAGAGCACCGAGTTCCTGTTCTTCACTCAGTCTGGCTACCCAAGTCGAGCTGGTCCTCTGAGATCTGGAGTGCACACTTCGGTCTGTGTCGAGGCACGGCTCAGCAGGTTCTGTGTGCGTCTTCATGACAGCCCTCCCCAGCCAGGACCAGAGCGGCTGGGTTGCCGTTGCTGAGTGCAAGGTAATAGCTGTTTATTGCCACGAGATGTCTCAGACCGTACGCGCTCCTCGGCTGCCCCGCGGTCCCCAGGGCAGGATGTGCCGCGTCCGCGGAGTGCTGATCGCTGGGGCCAGGCACCTCCGCAGACACGCTCGCTTTGCTCTGCAGAAGCAGCTGTTTGAATTCGTCTCTGGGAGGGATGAGGAGTGGTATAAGACATTGTGGGGTTCTGCTCGTGTTTGGTATCTTGCTGTGCAGGTCGGGCTGGGAACCTGCAGCTGATGATGTGAGGTGGGGATGGGAATGAGTGCAAACCCTTGGAGGGGTGGAAGGAGACTTCAGACCACCACTTTAGCAAGGTTAAAAGAGAAGCGGCTATGTGTTGGCTTAAGCCTTTCCTTGCTGTGGTGACAGGCCAGCTGTCCCGCGCTGTGCTATCCCAGGGCAGTCGTAGCTGCACGTGAAGGCTGGTGTGAGCATGGCTGTGTCTGCACAGCAGTGCATCGGGAGCGTGTCCGGGAAAGGACGGTTTCCACACTCTTCACTGTGAGTGGAGGGAAGCACCCATCCATGTGTGTCTCAGTGGAGGGAAGGGAGAAGGAAATACAAGAGAAAACAAGTGTTGGTTTTTTTTGGTTTTTTTTTTTGTTTTTTTTTTTGTTTTTTTTCTAGCACAAGTAGGGAGAGAGGAAGGAAGGATGCCAGCCCAGTGGAGAGAGCTGAAGTGAGAGCTCAGATAACTGGTGGACCTTAGTATGGATGTTTCTGAAGGAAGGTGGTTTGCCTGAAGAAAGGGGGGATTATTTTTAGCATGTTCCCACCATTCTACCTGCTGCTTTCCTTGGGGAGAAGCAAGTTGGTTTTTTTTTTTCTCAAGACTGGAGTCTTGCAGAACAAACTGCTAATAATTGCAGTGAGGGTGGCAGAAACAGACTCTATGAATCCAAACATAAGAGCCTCCATAAAATTAGCCATAGGGTTTGCAAGACTTTTGGCAGTGAGAAAGGAGCCATTGGCTTTTGCAGCAAAAGGAACCTCTTGCAAATACATATTTTAAGCTGCTTGTGCTGTATAAATATATATTTTAAAAAGAAAAAACTTTAATTATGGTTACAAGCAGCCCCTGTAAAAACTGAGAAGGCAAATAGTGAAACTTTGAAATGTCTGCAGGAGCTTTTGAGTAATTTGGGACCCTTTTATACGGAAGGAAATTGCAGTGTTTCAGGAAGCTTTGCTACTTTAACAAAATGTTTGTGCTTCTTAACAGTAGTGGATGGCCAAACCAGGAGATGGTAGCAAGTTGCTTGAGCTGCCTGTAAAGCAGTGCAAATTTCTTTGCCTTGCTAGTAGTGGCCAGCCTTGGTTTGAGGGGTCCAAGCTTGGGCTTTGTCTCAGCTGTCACCGCAGGGCTGCTTAACCAACGCCCGCCATGCAGAACATCCAGATCCAGGCTGCCCATGACTCTGTGGAGCAACTTCTCCTTGCATGTCATGCAGGTCTAGTAGAGGCCCTGTGATGGCTGAAGATGATGCTGTCATAGAAATAAGTGTTGATTTTTGACAGGAGCTCATTATAGGGACTGGCCAGTGTTGGTGATGGGATGTTCAGAGCTCACAAGCAAAGCGGGCAATGCCGGATGGGTGTTTTGGTATTTGAAAACTTCGTTGCCTCTGAACCGCACTGGTGCCAGCTCAGTGTCAGAGGGTCACCTGGAAGCAGTCAGAGAGTGTACTCTTATCAGTACACCCTTTCACTGCACCCCTCCTTCCAACGCACCCACTTTGGATATTCAAACAAGGATACATTAATAACACAGAGTGGCAGTCCATGCCCGTTGGTAAGGTGTGGCTCCAGCAGGCTGCTACTTAGGACATGTTAAAGACTCTGGAAGTCTACTATGGTCTTTCCTAAACTTGCTCTCCTGATTTTTTGCGGAGGCTTTGTTGACTTGAAGGGTTGGTTTTCTTCCCCTGATGTCCCTCTTGCTGTGTATCCCACGGGTCAGGGGAGCTCTTTGTTGCATGGGGAAAAGCTGCAAGTTTTGCACCTCCGCGTTGGCGGCCAAACCACCAGTTGCTTTGTAGGTGTTTGTACTTTCAGTTCTAGAGATGCCTAGGCTAAAGCAAGGGAGATGGCATGGTTTCTCTTTTACAAATCCGCAGAGCTGTGAGTGCATCTTTTCAATATGTTCAGCTGCTTTTCAAGGGTGTTACTTGGGTAAAATCTTTGCTGACTGTCCCAGCTAATAGCTGACAGACCACGATGTGCGAACTGATGTGGTGACTGCAGGGGGTTGCTGCCGTTTGCCTCAGTTGTGTCTGCTCAGCTGTGGTAGAACTAGTTCTAGAGCAACGTGTAATACAGCCCAGGGCTTTGCATGAAGGCATTGCCTTGAATATGACTGGAGAGATTTTCCTTCTGAAAATGAGATGAAATAAGAAGGTCGTAGTGAAGATCTGTGCCTGTCCGTTTCTTACCTGAGGCCAACCTAGTGCAGAGCTCTTAAGAATAGCAATAATACTCTTCTGGACATTTCCTTGGCATGCATTTCATTTAGCATCTGTGAGTTTTTGACTTGGAGTGAGTGCTGCCAGCTTCCCTTTCCAGGGCACAAAGCTACGCGTGTGATTTTTGAAAGATCTTTTAAAATAAATAATGTGGAGTAAAGTTATTTAGAGGAGTCAGGGCTGGTTCAAGATATGAACTGTGAACAGTTTTGTATTACAGGTAGGGAAATAATATTTTAGTGGTTTATATTTGTATTTTCCATGAAGAGGAAGAAGCAAAGACTGTGTTATTTTAGGATGTACTTTTTCCAGTCCCTGTGAAGACTTAATCTCTGAGAGCTGCTGATGAAGGAGCAGAGTCTAACGTTGAGCCAGTGTTTTGTTCTTAGCAAGCCTGTACCTTGGGAAACTGAAACTTTTCTGATTAATGAAAGGTTTGAAATGTGAAATAAAAAGAGAGAGTTTTAATTTTTTTTTCTTTCAATACATGATGAAGCTTGAATTCCTACTCCCTGACTTTGAGAGTCTGAGGCATTTTTGGCAGTTTCTAGTGGAAAGTTGAACGTGCACTTCAACCAGAGATGGAATGGAAAGACTTTACATAAACATGTGAATCTCCGGTAGATTAAAAAATCTGCTACTTTACAGGGTAAGGGAACAGGTTTAGATATATTTTGGAGAGATGTAAACCAGCCCCCCCCACTTGTAAGTAATTCAGAGCCCTTAAGGAGGGTGATTTGATGAAGTCTGTGATATGCATAAAGGAATCCAGAAGCAGAACCACACCTTCCACATAGCCAATGCTTTGTATTCAAAGCTAATCTTTGCTTCAGAAATGTCTCACTGACTTTTTTTTTTTTTTTTTTTTTTTTTTTTTTGTGTGTCTGTGTGTGTGTGTGAGTGAAAATCCTAGTTCAGGTACCTGAAGAACAGTTGAAGCCATGAGATTTCGGCTAGTTGTGGCTTGGTTAATACCTGTCACTGTTTCCACAAATGACTGATGTAATCCATTTGGAGGGTGTTAAAGTGCTCAAGATGAATGGGTTTTTCAGAGGCTCTGGAGAGTGGGGATGTAAAGATGAGGGTGGCCGAGAGTGGTCTGTTCCCCCCCACAACCCAGCACCCCAAAACAAAACAGAGAAGGTTAGCAGTTGTCTCCTGCTTTGAGGATATGCCATAAAATGTCTGAGTAGCCAAGAGTTGAGGAAGGCTTGGAAGGAAATTAGGTGTTTGAATAGGAGTATTTCATTAAATGAAACTAAGCGTATGAAATGAATAATATGAACAAAGCATATAAAGCTTTGTGCTTTATGGATGTGGGTAGCCACTGCTCGATGAGGTTGGAGTGCAAGCTGGTGCAGAAAGAGAACAGTGCTGCCTGCTGTGACTTTCCATAAGCCTAGCCCCTGTCTCCCATCAGGGTAACTACTCACAATGTTTTCTTTAGCCTTTGAAAGATGCAGGGCCTCATTCTTCACTTGACTGCCTCTGTTACATGCCACTGATTTTAACGAGATTGCACTAATGTGAAAGCAGAGCAATGGAGTGAAGGTTTAGGTTCATAAGAAGTAATCCAGGTGCACAGCATAACGATGCTGCCACGGTTTAGTGAGCCCCCTAATGAGCAGTGCAATTTCAGTAGGTGTGTTTTCCTCCCTTGAGTTAGATGGCCATACCTGCAGGAAGCAGGACAGAGGCTGGCTCACAGGAGCGCATGCTCCAGCTCCGACTTGTGTCCCCTGCCAACCCACTTCAAAGCTCGCTCAGGCTGTTGGGATGCTGGGAGGGGGAGCGGTGGGGAGGGGATGCATGGCAGCCTAGAAACAATGCTCTCTCTTTTTTACTAACTCGCCTGCGGCATCCTTTGAGGCCCGCCTAGAGGGGAATAGGCTGGCTCACCTGCAAGCCATCCATATTAGGGTGAGGATAGATGTGGGTGGGCTGCAGTGCAGTGACTCCCAGACCCAGGTCCCATGTCCAGACTGGGCAGAGTGGTATTGTGCAAGCTCAGTGCTGGTGTCAATGCTGGAGAGAACGGCATGTGGGCTTGTGACTGTGCACAGAGCCAGATCCCCCTTCCTGTCCAGCCATACTTGTGTGGGCATCAGCTCTGGTTGGAAAAGTACCAAGTCATCTTCAACTTAGTGAAAGCTCTGCGTATGTTCCTTCATGTGGAAATCTCTAAGGAAAGCTTTCCCTCGGTGCCAGCTTCACGGAATATGAGAAAGCCACTAAGACTGTCAGTCTGAGCAAATTCTTTGTCTTATTCCATGTTTTCAGGATGAAACCATCAGAAACTTCAGATGAACAGAGCAGTGCTAGCAGATTATGTCATTTCTTCCTACTGCCATGGTGGATTTCACCCTGTGCATTTGTACCAGGGATGAGTTCTTTCCCATAGAAACACATGGAGAGATTATTTGTGTTATCTTCATGCTTTCTTGTCCTGTTGTTGTGGACAAAGTTGCCAATTGTTAGAGGAGAATAAGGTTGTTGCTGCTCATCATGGGTTGTGCAACCAAAATCCTGCCTGGGCTCCAAGGGGCACTTACAGTGGCCCCACAACCCTGACAGCCTTTGAACTGGGTGGGGGGCAAGGAGCAGACCTGGGCAGCGGAGAGCAAAGGGAAGCCGTGCTTTCCAGGAGCTGGGCGTGGAAGGGCCAGTTGAAACCCTGGGGTTTGCCCTGGGCACCAGTGACAGATGGATCCTGCCCGTGCAGGCAGATACGCTCACGCGTGTGTGTGTCCTTGGGTCTGCCCTGACCAGTCGCTCAGGGGAATTCTGCTGCCTCGGAGGTCTCTCAGGGGGTCGTTTTTTCTCCTGCCTTCTGCACTCACAGAGAGAAGTACAAAGTGGGCTTAAAGCCACTTTCTCCGCACTTGGGAAAGGGTTACCTCTTGTGATACCAACGGGATGCTTTAACATCCAGCACACTGTGAATCCAGGGCCAATGCAGCCAAAGGCCCCAGGCTGTGTCGAGGGGCTGTGAGACGTGTGTGAGGGTGGTGCGCACGTGCCGGTGGAAGTCAGGGATGTCCCAGGAGAGATGTGGCTTCCAAGTGTTTAGCCTTGTGTGATGGATTTCTTTTCCATGGTAGTGTCCATCTCTGCTCTTCAATGGATGGTGTATTTTCAGTGCTTGATTTGACAGCAAAATATGGATAAAAACCCACTAGGCATCAGGTGACCCCGATTTTAAAGAGGAGACTAATGAACTGTAGGTCTGGTAGCTTTGTGGCGACATTACATTTATTTGCTCTTCAGTTTCCTGACAGGATTTCGAGGTACTGCGTGCTTCATTTTAGATTGGCAGAAACATGGAACTTACTTCACTTTCGAGTAGATGAGGAATGTGAGTATGAGAACTAGAACAAATTGGAGATGAAAGTAACGTGGAGACTACAGTTATGAACACAGTGTGGAAAGACACAAGCTTTGAAGGGGCACATTTTGTTCCGGACAATGCCTTGCCATGGCATGATTTTCTTGTTGTGGGTTCATGTTCTTATTTTCTCTGGCAGGTTTTCCTCCCGCTACTGAACTTCTGACTAGGGTTAGAGAACAGCCTATACAAGGATTATCTGCAGGAAAACAAGCTCAGTTAACTTTATCCTGTGCTTTTGTCATGCTTGTGATTGCAGTCAGATTACATTCAGACTGTACCACTTAAAGCACCCTTAGGCTCTGATTTGTCTCAGAAACAGGGCTTAAGATGATGTAAGTTGATATTTGTGCTATTCCTGCAGTTGGATATCCACCAAAGCCAAGGAATGTGAGTGTCTTGCCCCCTAGGAAGGGTGTGAGCATCACAGGAGCCTCCAGCTGAGACAGCCGGGAGTCCTGCGGAGACGTGCAGCGTCCACGCTGGGAAACCTCAGGTGCATCCTGGGGGAAAAGCACTCGTATTGCCTCTTTCTGGAGGACTAGGGACTGAAAGGACGTACGTGGAAAAATCGATTGGGATCAATGGGTTTATAAGGCCCATTGACAGCTCATGGCATTGCTTTGTTGTATGGACGGTGTGAAAGAAAGCAATTTGCTTTGCTTTAAGCTTGTTTTTCTGTTAAATCAGTGAGCGCCGCTTCTTGCACACCATATCTCCAGTGACAGGCATGATAAAGGAGAGGCTCCCACTGAGGCCAGGGAGCTTTGAGTCAAAGCTGGAGTACCACAGAGGTCTAGTGCCTCCTTACCCCCTTCTATTTTTAAGCCCAGTAAAGAAAGTTTAGGCTTCAAGTCAGTAAACAAAGATTTAAAGGATACCTGCACATACAATTGAAACTCACTCAAATATTATAGATTTGACATTTATTGGTTATCGAAAGCTTAAAGGCCATAAGCCTAATTCTGCTGATGGTGCCACCTAATCCAGCTGTGCTATCATCCTATGACTGTTCACTGGACTCTTGAGGATTAGCCAGTCAGGATTGTGGCTCTGCTGCATGGGAAGCCAAATCCTTACACTGTCAGTTGTTCTGGCAGTGCCTCTGGCCGGTATGCTTGAGCCGTGTCAAAGAGAACAGTACACCAGAAATAAAATTTGTTTTGCTGGATGAAGAACTTCAGATTTAAACAATTTAATAATATTAGGACCTTGAAAGATGCATTGAAGAGAATCCCAAAGCTAAATTAGAAAGAATAGTTCTAGCATGAAAAACATACAATAATACCAATGTGAGTTAGTATTAGACAGCCAAGTGGAGGAGAGATATCTAGACAAAGGGATAGTTTGAGCAGCAGGTTTAAAAGCCACCTTCCACTGCTGCTCTTGAAGTAGCTGGGTTAAAAAACACTTCTGCAATGGGTCTGCCAAATGTTCGTCTTTTTCCATTTTTTGTTTATTAGGGAGTGGAGAATAATTAAAGTTTTTACGACATACCAAGTACATTCTTCACTAAATGTTGCTCCATTTTCTCTTAGCAATTGAAGATTTTATTGTAGAAGAGTTGCAGCTCGACATACCATACCTGATTTTGTAGTCTGTGCTGTATCCATCAATCTCCATCTCCCTGCCTTCTGCTTAGAAGACTTCAGAAGGCCTGGTGTTGGACTGGGTTTCATGTTTTATTCTCCCAGAAGCGGCTGCTGAGTCGTACTGTAGTTCTCCAGGAACTGAAAACAGAGGCCTGATGTAAACCATGTGTTTTGGAGCCAGGGCTGTGCACTTTGTGTGGGTGGCAGAGGGAGCCCTGGAGCTGGAGCCATGCAGCCAGGAGAGCTCACAACCCTCCTGCTCAATTTTTGTGGCCTGTCAGGGTGGGTTTTTTTGTTGTTTTGATGGACCTGAAGGAGCAATGACTTGCTGCCTCCCCTTCTCCCTCCAGACTGGGAGTAGGTTTCAAAATAAGCTGGAGACAGAGGGTGCTGCAAAGGTTTCAGCTGGGAGTGCACCAAAGGGCGTTGGATGAAGTCTTGAATCAAATAATTCAAAGGCATGCGGTGAGGGATGTTTTTAAGTGCTCATGAGACAAATGTCAGCCTCCAAGTGACAATAATAAATGAAAAATACATACTGTAGTGAACACAATTACGTAAAATAAAGCAAAGGGGCTTTTCTTAAGGCATGGCTCTCTACAGCATCTCTTGAGAAGAGTGTGGAAAGGGAAGGATTGAAAAAAAAACAAGCTTTCCTTTTTTAAAATCATAACAGTGGTGAATCCAGGAGCTGTGTGGCTCAGAATGGATGGCTTTTTCTGTTAGTGCTCTGGTCCCAGTAACTGTTGCCATTAATTTTTTGTTGCTTAGTTTGTGCATGCAACAAAGCAGAACTTATTGAGTCTCAGTTCTTCCCTGATGACTGTCATGTTTCTACCATGTTGTCACTGACGGTGGGTGAGACGTGGTCGGTGCCTTTTGTAGTGGTCAGTCTGCATGTAACCAGTTAATCTGTCCCTGTGTTTTCTGTGTGTGGTACATCATGGTTTTTGTATGGGAGCCTTGACTGAGAAACCCTTCCCAAGGAGTATGGTCTGGATGGCCACACTGATACAAATGAAGCTTTTCCATCTCCTGCGATGGCAGTTCAAGCCAACCAGTCAGACCTACAAGGCAGCAGGTTTAGAGGGCAGCTCTGTCCTTTTGGCGACTGACAAGAGGAGGACGTCCTGCCAAGGAATGTGCAACCCAGATACCCATCGTCTCTGCCTCACGGGTGGTTGCAGTGACTGTGCACTTCTTTGTTTTGGTGCTGGTGTTCTTTGTAGTGCCCGTACCTGCCTGAGGAGCAACATGGTCACTGGTTTCTTCTTGCAGTTTAAAGCTTTTTGGCTGTACAAATATACTAGCAGAATTAGGCAAGAAGCATCGTGGTTGGGAGCAAGATACCAAGGGCACAGTCTTCAGGGAGAACAGACAATTAAAACTCAATAAATCAATGGAAAGGAGTGACTTCTCTGTCACTGCGTGTAAGTCAGTTCCAGGTCCCTGTAGGGCACAGGATGGAAAAGCACTCTGACACCTTCTGTGCTTTTTCCTTGGGATCCAGCTTGGTTCTGCTAGCTCAGAGTTGCGCAAGTAGTTAATCATGAGACAGTCATTTTCAGCTTGAGATACAAAACATCTACAGCAAGCCCAGAAAGCTATAATCTTTAAGCAGAGAATTTCCAAAGGAAAAAGGGCAAATCTTCCAAAAACTTTTCAAGGAAAGAAGTGAATAGGCTTAGAGTCACCAGTAACAGATATGGTAAAGGTCGTAACTAAATCGTTCATATTTAACTACCCCTGTACAACACAAAGGAGAGGACCATCCCTTTAAGTGGAAAACTGTGGTTTTGGGACCCATGAGAAGGCTTAGGATTTTATGCAACGCATTGGGTATCTGTAGAACTTATTGTCGGCAGATAATACGGAATCAAATCAAAAGAAGTTGAAAAGGAGAGATATTTTAGTAACTTCCTGAATACATTGCATTGCCCAGAAGATCTAAGGAACTGAGTGTGTTGTAGAGAATAGAAGGCTGCTGGTAGCTCTACTTGGATTCGATAGGAAGTGCCCTTTGCAAAGGTTTTGCCAGTGCTCTCCGTGGGAACTCCAGCATCCGTTTGGCATTATGTCATCAGAGACAACCCATAGTGCCTCAGTCTCTGTGTGCTATGATGTTTCTTCTTTCTTCTAGCTCTGAAGACATGTTTTCTAGATCTTTTATCATGTTTATAACTCTCCTCTTGACTTTTCTCAGAGGGCCTGTATCTTTCTTAAGACATAGTGAATGGCTATGGAACACAGTTGTTATAGCAATAAGTTTTCACTACACAGTAGAGTAGAATGATCTCCAACTGAGCCAGCCAGAATTACCTTGACTTCTTTTTTTTGGATGACATTGCATTGTTATTTTGGTTAATCTATGAGCAACTACAACCGCCAGATCCTTTTCTTGAATACTACTGCTTTGCATTATATTATCCATTTGATATTTACTTCTTTGTGGTGTCTTTCTTTTGATTTTTCCAGTGTATGTTGCCTGTTCTAAATTTAATCTGTGAGTCATATATCTGTGTTTTATATCCGTGTATATATAACCACAGGGAAATGTTAAGCCTGCAACCACATGCATATTACTAGAATGTCTTTGTATATGTATATCTTATTTTTCACAAATGTTAGTGTTAAAAAGCCTTAGACAATAGAAATTCAGGAAATTCCAAGTTCAAGTTGCAGTCTTGTCCCCATGGCGGTGCTGAAGCCTGTCCCAGAGGAGCTGGGAGCATTGAGTCCTCCACGTGCATTAAAGGAACAGCCCCATGCTGCTTCTGCAGCAGAACTCATGGAAGCCTGTTTGTGTGGTCGGTTAGTTAAGTAAAAAGTCAGTTGAGGGTAAGTGTTAAATTATTATTATGATTTACGGACAAACTACCAGGCTCTTTTTCATGGTCTGGAATAGTATTTTTTCTGGTAGGTACCATCATAGTAAAAGTCTGTGTGTTTATCATTTTGGATGCATCAGGAAAGGCAGGGATGAAGCTGTTGTCCGTACAGATGCTGTAGCATCCCTCGCTGGTCTTCTGCCTTGTCCTCCAAGCTTGCTGATGTCAAGCCATGAGGGAGACATCTTGTTTTAGGGAGTGTGTTTGACAATGGAGACACCAAGCTTGCAGAGGAGCACACAGACTAGTTTTGACTTGAACATGATTGCTCTGCCGTGCGTGGGATGAATGGAGATAATGACCAGGGTTGGGGTGTGAGAAGGGGATCTGCGATGGAAAGTACTTTGAAATAAACTAGTTGCAGGCCCTTTGCCCTCCTGCCCTTATAGCAGAGGTGCTTCTTAATCCCCCAGCTCAGCCCAGTGGTGAGGTCAGCCACTGTCAGAGCATCCCCACACCTTTGCCAGCTGTTTTTGCCTGCGCTGTCCTGAGAAGGAGCCCCCAAAGGTGATGTCCCTGCAGTACCATCTGTCCTCCAACTCAGTGAAGAGGCAGGTGTTGGACAACACCCTAGATGGATGCTTGCAGGCCAGGGCCATGGCTGTGATGTGTTCTCTCAGCTCCTTTGGGGTTGCTGGGGCTTTTTACCACTGGAGAAGCCTGGACGGGAGGCATCCAAAGGCAGCAGGCATGAGGAAGGAGGGTAGCCCAGGCCCCAGGGCTCCCTTCAAAGGGTGCTGATGCAGGAGGATACCTATGTGTGGGTGTCAGCGGGAGAACTTGAAGCCTTCAGTAACTCACTGTCAGTTGCTCTTAAGTCAAAATACATGCAAAAAACCTGTAGAAATACGTTGTTGAGTTTGGAAAATGCGCTAGTCCTACTGTACTTAGCATTCAGAGGGCTCTTCAAAGGGAGCACTGGAAACTTCTGTTGATGCTGTCAGTTTAAAGAATATCCTCCGGATGCCAGGTAACTCCTCTACAGATGTATAATGAATCACTTTGCTTAAATCAGGCATTACCGTTGGATACTGGTCCTCTGCCCAAAACTCCTGGACGGAGGCCGGTGACTTATGGCACGCTATCCGTTGTGCTTTGCAGGAACTACAGCGTTCCAGTCCCCGCTTTCTGCGCCAAGCAGGAGTGTGTGGAAATGTGCTGGGTGTTTTTTTTTTCCCCTTTTTTTCTGTGAGAAACAAAGGATTTATGTATCGCTTGCCTCCACTGCTTTAACTGATTGGCTTATTTCCAGGAGGGGATCTGATGGTGGGCGTATAAATTGGTGGCACTAAAAAAGTTGATCAGCCCACATAGGGACAAGGTCAATAGTGCATTTTAAAATGTTAAGGGATCTAACTACTTGGTAAGCCAGAGGTTGGATTTGTTCTCCTGTTTCAGTCTTCCTTTCTCCGATCGCATATTTTTGCTTTTACTGCTGCAATGCTACAAAAGCCCCACTAGTATTAATGCTGTGCTCTCTGCCATGTCTGGTCTGAAATAAATCATCGAGCCCAGAGTCTTCTGGAGTTAGAGCAGGCAGCACATCGCAGTTCAGAGGGCCACATCAGCACTGTTTGAGCTGGCTTACCGACTGCAGGAAATATCTTTGCAGAGAGAACTCTTCTTGGGATGGCCCCAATCCAGCCCTCATTGAAACTGGTGGAATTGCTCCCATTTTCTCAATGGAGCTTGGATCAAACCATCAACTTAAAAAAAATAAGATCTAGTAATACTTTGCCAAAGTGACACGGTGCATTAATTTTTGGGTGGAAGACATATCTTCCTGTGATGTTTTGTCTGTCTTCTTCTTTACTTTTCTGCTGATGTGGCTTTGGGATAGCTGTATGGAGATAGGTAACAGTGGGAGTGTGTGAAGGCGAGGAGCAAAGCAGCCACGCCTGAGTGGATTGCTGGATGAGAAGATGGGATGTTCTCTTGTGCTTCTCAGTTATTGTAAAATGCTGTTTTTCTTTTCCTGTTCATGACTGACAACGGGACTGAAAGCCCTGAGTTGCACAAAGGACTACAGAGCTTTCGACGCCTGGCTCTGCTAGTAAAGCTCTGCTTTCTCCTTTTTCAAATACAGTCTGTTTTGTAATCTATTTCAAATCAGATGAAAAAATAAAATGGTGTATCAGAAGTGTCCCAGTCCTTAAAGCCAAGAGACAAAGTGATTTACCTGCTGGAGGATGGTAGAGCACCATGTGGAAAACAATGCCCATTGCAGGCATAAAGAATGGATGGGTGATCATATTGCAAAGTATTTTTTAAAACAATAAACTCTTTTTCCTGGTGAAGGGCTGGCCATGAAACAGCCCTTGGTACATGAACACTGGCACCAGAGCTCGGGGCTTTCCCCCGGCTTCCCTGATGTCTTCTGTGGGGCAGGTGTCCCTCACTCTTTCGGCACCCCTGGGTAGATGCCTGTCTGGGTTTCACAAGTTGCCAAACAAGGGCAGTTGTAGAGATGCCCTAGGATGTGTTTGCCAGGTGTGCTACAGCGTCACCACTCAAGCAGTTGCATTTAGGAGAGGCTGATGCAATAGGTTTTAGGAGTGTGGATGTTTTACAAAGGGTCGTAACTCACAAATGGAATTGATTTTGGAGTTGCCAGATGAAGAATCAAGATGTAGTGTCTCTCTTTTTCTATTCACTTATTCACTATAATTTTTTTTTTCTGCAAGTCCAGCTGATACCTCCATGGTGGTAGGGCTCAGACACTTAGGAGAGTGCATGGTATACAGGAGTGCTATATCCCAAAGATCTAGGAACCACAGTGGGCTGAGGTACTTTTCTAGCCTTGGTGGTGGGTTTTGGGAGTGAAGCTGCAGGGTGTTCGTAAACTGAGTTAGTCAGCTCTGAAATTGGATTGCTCTTGCAGATTGGCAGTGGTGCATGGTTATTATTTCAGAGGACAGTTGGTTGTGGTTAGGGGGCAGTTAATGACTTCTTAAGACAAAGGTCTACTCTTTGAGGAGGCTGAATGAACAGTTTGTCACATTTTATTTAATCTTCCATACTGTTTCATCTGGTAAAGGAGCAGCAGTCTCAAGTCCAGGGTATAGAGTCAATCAGTCTCATTTGATGCTTAGAACTTAATTTTTAAAATAAAAATTATAGAAAAACAAAATACCCCTCCCCAACAAAACAAATTAAGCAAAAAATCCCATCAGGTTGCTGTTGCAGTGTAGATTATGATGGTTTTTGGTTGAGTTGCCTGTGACAGGATTTAATTTGCGAGATGGCATTTTTGGGCTTTTCTAATGAAGACATTGGATTACTTTCTGACGAGTTCGTTATCTCTAAGCAGCTACAGCTTCTCTCTTCAAGCTGTTACTTTGCCTATGGCTGGGTCACGGTGCTTAGCTTCCCAAACTTCTGCCTGAAGTGAAAAGAGAAGTTGGTAGATGTTTATAGTCTATATGACTGTGCCAAATATGTGTTCTCACTGCAGCAGAACACGTTTTATAAGTCCAGTTTTCCAGTCCTGAAGTAATGGCACATGGAACAAAAATGCAATAAAGTTTTTGCTGACTAGAGAAGGCAAAAACAAACATTTTGTACCTAGACTTGTGGTGGTAAATTTTGATTTTTTGTGACCTCATAGTTCAACTGCTTTTTTTGCACTTATATCTGAATAGGTTTGAGTTGCTTGGGATATTTTTCCCCACAGTTATAGATTGATTACTACGGGTCAGTACTTCCCTTTTTTTCTGGAGCTATTTTGTGTTTTCCTGTGCTAGACAGTTGATGAAGCCCTCTGAAGAATCTGTGTGCTTTGGCAAGTGCAAGCTGCCTCCTTGTGTGGTTGTTTAGAGGATGTCTTACCCTCGGCTTAGTCCTCATGCTCTGGGCTTACATCATTTGTAAAATGTTCTTCCACAGTCCTGACACGCACAGAAATTTTGACAGTACTAGTGGATGTTTCAACTGCAAAAAGTCAATACCAAGGCTTTAATCAGCCTTGCATTTTTGGAGCCAAGATACTGTACACAAATTCCTGCAGCTGTAGGTAATGTATTTATTCACTGAAGAGAGCACAAGGGAGTGACTCTTTTGTCATTTTCGAGAAGGTAGAAAAGGATATGTTCCTTCCAACCCAAACCATTCTGTGATTCTATGATTCTGTATGATTTTATTGTAATTGCAGGTAGCTCTTTAGATAAGGTCTGAAGATCTTTACCAGTTGATTTAGTTTGTCCAGAGCAGAAGTCCAGAAAACAGTTAAATCAGTTTTGGAACCAAAAGTGAAAACCTTAGTGATATTTACGGGAGTAAATAGTAGTGGGGAGGTGGGGAAAAATCAACCTTCAGTTCAATCGAGCACTTGGTAGCTGTTCCCAAAATGTAGTAGAAAAAAGGGGGTTGGGAGTGAATGCATCTGGAGAGTTAGCTTTTTCATTGCTACTGATATGACACTTCATCCAGGGTTTGCTGAAATCCAGTTCGGTTCCTGGTGTGCCAGAGTGGGTGTTAATGGGGACCAGACTGCTGCAGTCCTGTATGCTTTCATAAAGGTCGTATCTACTGTCTCTGACAGGAGAAACCACAGGCGGTGTGGTAGCTGTCAGCTGTGCAGCTTTCATCCTGATGCAAAATCTTGTCTTTGGGACCTGTTAGGTCCATCTTCTGCTGAGGATTCAGGCAACCTGCCCAAGCTTAGACCATTGCAAAAGGTAGGGAGACATGCCTGGCACAATCAGACTGCAGCCCAGGGAAAATGGTGGAAATGTTCCCCAATGCTCAGGGGCCTGAAAAGTGACCGGTGTTCTGGGCCATTTCTGGATACCTATTTATCTGGGTTGGACTCAGCTGACCTGGATGGAGCTGGGCTGTTGATGCTGGGAGTGAACAGCAGTGCAACGTATCCATCCTGCGGTGTGAGGATGTGTTACGCCAGGTAGTGAGCAAGATACTGGGGTTTCTGTATCTGCTTGGTCCTCCTGTTGGTAGATCGACCACTTCCTGCATCACTGGGAGTGCAAACTCTGACACATCTGATGTGTCTTTGCTCCCTCGGGAGGATGAAGTTTTATGTACAGATCTCCATACCACTGTTGCTGACGTTGTTTTACCTGTATACCTGGTAGGTATTTGTGCTTAAGTGAGGCAATTTTTGTTGTCACGTTAATCTGTTTGGAGGAGGCTGGAGGATTTGTGCAAGGTCCGGCTGAAGGTAGTTGAACCCCAGCATCCAGTGGCTACAGCTCTGTCTAGTCCTTCCCTCATTTCCACCCACGTTACTTCACTTTTACTTTTTTCTCATTTTCAGCACAACGTTTCTTCCCTGTGTGCATCAGGTTTACATGTGTGTTCTTATTTCCATGTCACCTTTAATATTATTATAGTAGTTCTTTCGCTGACTTTTGTGTCCCCCATTTAACTCCTCCTTTTCACACCCCTTTTGTTGGATCTATTCTTGTCTCCCTTGGTCTAGGATTGAAATAATGCTTTGATTTTTCAAAAAGTTATGCTTTCTTTAGCCCAGCATGGCAAAAAAACCCACTCCATAGTCTCTTGAGCAGGTTCAGATCTTGCCATCTCCAGGTTCACATCCAGCACCTAGACGTGCGGTGAATGGGATCCTAGTGATGCACGATGGTCATGGGATGTGTCTTTATAGTGCCTGACCTGCTGTGACAGCATCATCTAATTCTTTATTTTGTTAGCTGTGAGCTGTGCAAGAGTGGTGTTCCTGGGGAGTTCAGTGTCGTCGCTGGAAAGGGCTACTTTGGGAACCAAATGACTTAAATGATGCAATGGATTGATTTCTTCCTCCTCCCGCCTGTCCTGATGAGTGTACCTTGTTCAGGACCATGTTTTTGTTTGGTTTGGTTTGTTTTGGTTTGTTTTGGTTTGAAGATGAATGGGCCTGGCCAGCAGGACCAAACTTGGGTCCTTAGGACACAGTGAGCCTTGCTCAGCCTCCACAGTTCCAGGGTTATCCTTCCTGTGGAAATCCATTCGGGATGGCTCCTGGAGCCAAGACAGAGGAGGAGGCCAGGGCAGGAGAGTGCTCAGGTGTGGGGCTGCGACAGCAGGAGCTGGTGACTGGCTGTCCCGTGGGGGGCTTAAAGGATGGGAAATGTCCTGACTAGGGGACAGCACTGGCCCTCTGGCACACAGCAGCCCTGCAGGGGCTCCTCCAAGGCGGTGTGAGCCCAGCTTCACCTTCTTCCTCCGTGTGGCAGAGGCCAGGGCCTTCAGCCTTACCCTTGACAGCTCCCAGGCTGTGGGCTGGGGTGGGCAAGTTCCTTCTGCTGCTCTTTGTTTTCAATGAGAAGTCCCTTTCTTGTCAAGCCTGGCACGTGCTTCACACAAAAATACTGGTTTTGGTGGGTCAGTGCTTACCAGCAAAGCCATTTAAACCATTCTGTGATAGCTCCATCATGGATGCCTTCAGATTCCTGCCAGTCAAACTGTGACAAGGAAAGATAAATAGAAACTGGAGCTAACTAGTGAAATGGGAACAATGGGCCGTGAAGTGTGGTGCTACCATGAGGAAAGTAATTGAAGCCTTAGAAAGCCCCGGTTTTAATATCTCAGCAGATCCCCTGCATTCAGCAGTAGGGTCAATAAACTTTGCCTAAAGCCACATTTGTTTTAGATTGAATACTTTGCACATGGCTCTCTGGCTGGGCTGGTTCCTTTTGTGTCCTTTGTCCCTTCCAACTCTCTATTTTAATTCCAGTGGGAAGCTGCAGCTTTGACCGGGGGATCAGAGCTGGTGGGCTGCAGCATCCCTCCTGGCCACCCTGGTCCAGCAGGCTCTTGGCGCTCGGTGACATACCAAGAGGAGACCCCAGTGCCCAGGGGAGCGTGGCTGGTCGAGGGGAGGTGTTCCTTCCCTCCGGCCAGGGCTGGGCTGCTCAGGAGAGATGCTGAGATCTAGGGAGGTGATGGCTGCCTGCAGCACATGGGTTATGAGGAGCGATTGTGGGAGCAGGGCTGGTCCAGTCTGGCAAAGAGGAGGGTGGGGGACACCCAACAGCAGCCAGCTGGTACTTGATTGGGGGCTGCAAGGAAGCCACTTCTTGGTGCTGGCAGGCCACATGTAACGCTGGACAGCAGCCACAAGTTGCTGTTCGGGAGGTTTGGATTGGACATCAGGACGAGCTTTCACCTTAGGCAGCTGGTGCAGCTGGGAGCGGGTCCCTGGGGAGGCTGTGCCATCTCCATCTGGGAGGTTTTGGAGACTGAGCTAGGGAAAAGCAGGGCTGGCCTCGTGCCATGTTGGAGATAATTTGTCTTTGAGCACGAGGTTGAGAAGAGACCTCCGGGGGTCCCTTCCAACTTGAATTTTGCCCTCTTCCAGTTCTCCGTGGTGGTGCTGTGAATGAAGGCTGTGTGCCTACATGATCGGTGACTTAATGGGCTTTTGAAATCTGTGTTGAGCAACTGCTCAAGAGAGCAAGAAAAAGAAACTGTGTGGGAGCAGGTGGATTTTTTTAGTAGAGTGCATGACTGATAATGTTCCTTAAAGTGGTCAGGGAGCCTCATGAACGCAACCGTATTTACTGTATAGCAAAAAGCATTTATTATTTGTTAAACGCTTAGGACCAGATCCACTGCTGTGATCCAGCAAGTATACACTGCTCTGGCAGCATGAAGTGTCTGTAAAATCAGCTTAATTGGCTGATTAATCTGGGTTTATAGATGCTTCATTTTGCTGGGGTGGTGAGGAGCAGCCAGGAGAAAGAAGGTGCTGAAGTCCATGTGTTTAAACTGGTGATCTGTCTCTCTGTAGGCAAAATGAAAAGGCAAGGTTTACCATGCTGAGCTGCGGCCCAGTGTTTCAGCAGCAAAACAGAGTTCCCTGGGAGTGTGCAGTTCTCTGCATATGTTATACACCTCATCAGCACTGAAACCTTCTGTTTCTCACAGGGATTTCAAGGGAAGCTCTGCAAACGGCTTTGAGAGTTGCTATGAAGTAGCAATTAAAGTAATGTGTTTAAGTGCTGTCAGGAATAAATTTGAGCTCCTGAACTGGTGCTGGAAAGAAGATCTCACTATTGATAGGGGTTGCTTTGGTGCGTTGTCTTCCACTGCCTGTCCAGGTCTCTGGCAGCTGTTGCTCTCCCACTCGCTTGTCTCTTGACGTTGCTGTGATTGCAGTGACTGGCTTGGCCAGCGAGTGAGAGGGTTTGAATACAGGGTGTAACCTCTGTGTGGGCAGGCTCACGCGACCTTGTACTTGGTGGAACGGCATTGCTAGAAGAGACTGAGAGAGACCTGCTTTGAGCATGAAATGTAGAAGATAAGAGGCAAAAATCGCTACAAGTGTGGGAGATCTCAGTCCTGGCTGGTGCTGCTCTCAGCTCTGCTTCCAGCGTGCGCAGTAGCGTGGTGCAGGTCATAAGCAGTGGAGAATGCCACAAAAACTGGAGATGCAATCCAGAGCAAACAAGCTGGTTGCCTGAGTAATCCTTGCATCAGTGTCACTTCTTAAAAGAACGCTGCTAACTTGGTAGCAAATGTAAAAATAAATGACTTACATAAGGTACCCGTCGCAGTGCTGGATGCTCAAGGGATCATATAATGGGAGTCCGAGAAGTCAAGAGTTGAGGCATGTGCAGAACAGACCTGTTAAATATGAGGCTGTCAGAGAGCAGAACCATTAGATGGGTTTAGGAGAAGAGAACCTGCTTTTAATGTGGATTACTTTCCAAAATAAAGTTTTAAAATAGTGAAACTGTTCTGTGCTTCATTTTACACTGACCTTCAGCACTTGCCAAAAAAATAATGTACTGGTGTGCCTGAACTAGGGAAAGTAGATTTAAAAAAAAAAATAAAAAAAGGAAAAGATTAAACAGGAAAGCTACAAGACATCCCCAGTTTCTGGCAAGGGTCCTTGTATTACGATACATTTTCACTTTCGGTGTCTTGCACCAGTCTGTCTGAAGAGCCTGGGAAAAGATGCTACAGAGTATTGTCCACCCCGCTTGGAAAGCTTGTTACTGCACTTGGCTTTTGTAGCAAAATTAAAAACCTGTAAAATTGTGCCCTTTATTCTTATTAATTTAAGAAATGTGCTTGCAACAGACATATGTGGACTGCTCTATGCCATGTACTTCATAATAACTGTGCTGGTTTTTTTTGTGTGTTTGCTTATTTTTTGAAGAGAAGGACATGCCAAACAGACCTCTGAGAGTGCGCGCCCTGTCTCCAGATGGCAAGATATCTTTTCGGTGGAAGCCCCCTTATGGAGCAGGCTTCAGGGGTCCGCGCAGCAGATCCCAAGGTTATGTCCGTGGGTACGGAGAGAGCAACCGAAGGATGAGCTATGCTCCGCTGCTGCAAGAGCGACAAAACCAGGAAGCGAGAAAACTAAGTGAGTCCGATTTCCCTGATAGCATCGAGCTGAGCTAGCACGCTTCTGTAATCCCTGTGGCTGCTAGGTGGTCACAGATGACATGTTACTGCAGCCATCAAAATGACTTCTTCCTATAAATGAAAAGGGTTGCTATAATTGCATTGTGTAACAGAAAAATATGATGACCAGGGTAGAAAGTGTAGCAGAACTTGATGCTGTGTTAAAGAGGCACCGTGTGAGTTACTCGTATTAATAGCAGGGAGTAGGGCAGGGGAGACGAAGCTTAGCTCAGATTCTCCTTGCATGCTGTGGGGCCATTCTTAAATCCATTCTTTCTTGTCTTCTTCTTACACTTTGTGTCCCTACGTTACTTCAGACCGTGGAGAAAAAATTACTGCTTTTAATAAATGTATCCATGCTTACCATTAAAACTTTCATGGGCTCCGTCCTAGTGTTATGCTTGTGTGTCCATGTTCTCTCCAGTTCCTTCATGAGGTCCTGGTCACTAGGGGCTCCTGAAGCAGCCAGGCTGGCCCCTGCCATGCTCCCTGCCCTTCTGTGCTGTGATGGTTTGCACTCATGCCCTAGATCACTCATGCCCCTAGATCTTTGTGGGTTTTGTATAAAAAGCACATCTTTATCTCCGTTTCTGTAAAGGGAGAGAACTCGTCAGTCACCTTTAGCAATTATTCCACCTTTTCCTAACAGGAATCTCGTACTTGTTTCTCATCCTTCTCTAGTACTGACTTTTTCATCTTTCTGTGCACTGCTGGTGGAGGGACCGCTCAGGCGTCTGTGCTGAGGTGGCAGCGTTGAGATGTGTACATGTGCAGGATGCTCCCCTGTTTGTTTGATGCTCTGCAGGATGAGAGCCTGCCCAGGCAGTACCGGTGTCAGTGGAAATCTTGTCACAGACTTAGTGGGAGTTCAGTAATGGACTTACTCCTGATATGAAATACTGTGTAACGTGGTTTGGAGAACATCTTGTTTGCATTACTTTTACAGTATGTTTTTTAAAAAGGGAGAACAAATTTTGTTTAAATAATCAAGTTATCAGGAGAGGAACTCAATCCTAGAATATAGGGCTCTTGTGATGGTTTTTTCATGATAATAGTTTGCTTTCCTGCTTCTAAAATACAAATTTTACTGTTCTTACTGCATGCATATTGAAATCTTTGATGTAAATGTTGTGAATCTAAATAAATTGTCTATTAAGGAAGCTTCCCCTTTTCTAGCTCAGAAAAGAGTAAACCAGGGTTCTGCCTGAAGAGACTGATTTTTATTTGCAATGAAAAAGGTTACAGGAAAGCCTCTTTTTTTTCCCCACATGTACAGCCTCTGAGTCAGTTCATGTGGTTTCGCTGCCATCAAGGAGCTCCCAAGGACGGAGCCAACCTGTCTATAGGTCATCTTTAACTAAAAGGAAAGTCACAGGTATGTTTCTTGCACATCTGCTGTCAATTCAGAGAGGCATTTGACTGCAATGAGATAGCTCTGTGATTTTCAGACTGCAAGTCCTGTGGTGCTGGAGCTGCTAGGTCTTTCTCTGCATTAGAGCTTGATGGACATCTCCGGTTGCTTCTCTAATTCAAGCAAGATTGATGAAATGATACAACTCTGCAACACGGTTGGTTGGGTTTCGGTTGGGTTTTTGTTTTGGGTTGTTCGTTTTTTTTTTAATCTCCTCCTCTATAGCTCTTGGCAAATGTTCTGCACTGCAGTAATGGCATGAGAAGGCATGATTAAATCAAAGCCAGGACCTCCACAATGGTGTGTCTTCTTGTCAGATCTCCACCCCTTTTCCTGAAGAGTTGATTTCCAGAATCCTGAACCTGGTCAGCAAAAGTTTTAACTTTCTTTTGGAAAGAAGGCGTTACATGCTGCTGCCAAGGTTAAAAAGAATTGAGTGAGATTCTGAGTTATCTCCATGCCAGCGCCAACTTCTCACCCCCTCGCATTGCAACGAGAACATCGTGAGGGTGGTGGAGTGTTTTGGGTATTTTGATGGTGATGGAGAACACCTTTGTCAGAACTGGGAACTGTGGTGTATTGAAATCCCACCTCACATCTTTCTGGAGAGGTGATGCCATCCACTTCTCATACTCAATTTCTCTCTTTAGGTTCTCCCATTGCAAAACTTTATAAATAGGTCCCCTAAGCCACTTCTGAGTAGTAGATGGGTGCTCTCAGGCACTTTTGTGTACTAGCTGTTTGGCTTGGAAAACCTGGAAAAACTCTGATGAGCAGGTAGAAAAAGGAGCCTCATCAAAAAAATCAAAGTAGTTTAACTTAATTTTAAAGTTTTATAAATTATTTGTGAAAGATATTCTGATATGTCAAAACAGTCCACTTCAGTGATTTTATTTTTTCTTTCAGTGTTTTTTTTTATTTTTGCCTTCTATACCATAAAAAACCCGAAAAGCTGAATTCAGACAACCTGTTTGAAATGCTCAAAAATGTGAAGTATACAGAAATTCTCCCTTGTGAAGAATTTTTTGTAGCCCTTTGTTTTATTGCCCTTCAAAGTGAAACCAAATTTTAAAATATGAGAATTTTTCATAAAGCAAAATTTCTGCTCTCCAGGAACTGTGGGAATTGATAGAATATTTAAGGACTGTGCAATATATTAGTACTCTGATCTTGTAAGCAGATAGCTAACATAAGAAATTATTTTGCCGTGGGGTACAATCAGTAATCAATGCACTTGGTTTACCACTACCATTATATTTGTTATGCATCTGTGCTGTGTGCATACTATTACATCAGTTGAAGACAGTGACTGTTTTTTATGAGACCTCCAATATCTTGCTGTTAATATGCTGCTTTGTTTTGCCATTCCAGAGGAGGAAGAGGTGGAGGTGCCACAAGACATAACTGTTCGAGTTATGTCCTCTCAGTCTGTGCTTGTTGCTTGGACAGACCCACTGTATGAAACACAGAAGGTTGCAGCCACTAGGTAGTAGCCCTGTGTTTTCTTTTCTGAATGCATACTGAAGGTGAACTGCTGCCAATGCACTGCTGATCGGATTTGCATTTATTTAATTACAGTTGGTTATGGGAATAATTTAGCTTAGGGCATAAGAATTTGCCTATCCCTGCCTCTGGCAGTGGCTGGTGGGAGATGCTTCAGAGCAGCGGTTAGAAACCTGACGTGGGTGGATCTGGGGCCATGTACCCTTCTTGCCTCCCTGTGCCCTGGTCTCAAGTATCTGGAGATCTACAGGTGTTTAGATCCCTTCTGAAATGTCAGCACCAACCTGGGATATTTTTGCTTCGAGATGACCATACCACAGGTGAAGGGAGCATCGCCCATCAGTGCTCCCTGTGTACAGTGACCCTCCAGAAACCCAGTGCAGCTGAGGCTGGGCAGGTCAGGGTCTCCCATGAGTGGGACAGCTTGGCTCGCAGCAGCTGGAGACCAAAATAAACAGAGAAATGGGTTGGAATATGCCAAAGGTCTGAAAGCACCAGACTGTGTTGCTCAGCCTGGGAACAGTGAAGGGCTGTGCAGCCCAGTGCTGAAATACCCCAAGGGGTGCAGCAGGAGAAGAGGTAATTCTACACGTTCTCCATTTCCTTGTGGTAGCGGTTATCTGGGCAGACACGTGGGAACTGATCTGCCAGTGCTGCTCTGGGAGTGAGGGGCTCGCAGCCGTCTGGCCATGCTCGTGGCCCTGGGGCGGTGGGATGGTGGCTTCCTCCCAGGGCAGGGGTGTTTTGAGTAAGAGGCTGGAAAGAGCAGCCAGTCGCTTGAAGCAAAGGCAGTCGGACTGCATTAGAGGAAGGCAGATGCTTAAAAGATGCTGGACCTTGGTGGTGGTAGTACCTTGTTGTTTGCATTTTGGTAGGTTCCCCAGTAAACCCCAGCAGGCTAGATGAGGAGAAGACAGCCCCGTCCTTCTCTGGTTCTGCTACTGCTGTCTTTCAATATATGAATTTTTATTTTGATATATGATTCTATGATTTCTGATCCCAGGCAATACAGTGTTCGCTATCGGGAAAAGGGGGAATCGGCAAGGTGGGATTACAAGCAGGTGACCAACCGGCGGGCACTGGTGGAGAATCTGATGCCAGACACGATGTACGAGTTTGCCGTCCAAATCTTGGAGGGAGGAAAGGAAGGCAAATGGAGTGTGTCTGTTTACCAGCGGACCCCAGAGGCGGGTATGTATGCAAAGGTCCTTGGAGTGACGCAAGTCTTAGGGTTTAAGCTGTGAAATAAGGATGACTGGAGGGAAAGCCGGAATAAGTATTTGCCCGGGGCAGCAGAGGGTTGGGAACATGGGAAAAGCCCTGGTGCTGCTGCCTGCGTCCCTGCAGCAGTGCCCTGGAGAGCACATCAGAGCTGCTCTTGTGGTGCAGTGAGAACAGGGGGAGATGGTTTGGGTATTTTGGGGATAGGTGAGCAGCTTGGACCCCCTGCAGCTGGCTGTGCCCCTTCCTTTGAGAGGAGCATCCTGGCTGCTGTCGCTCTCTGTGGGGGGCATTCTGCCTCCACCGTGGTGAAACCGTGAGGCCCCTTTGGTGCAGGGAAGTGGTCCGTAACAACCGAATTACCGTGTCTTTCCGACTAAGCCACAGCAGCAGTCTCGTGCAGGCAGCCTGTTCCTGAAAGTATGGAATAAAATTTCACGACAGGAGTCTGATACAGAGGTGTAATACAGGCACGCATGGACCTAAGCCGTGTGTGCTCTTCACATTTGTCTTTGAAATGGCCATACAGGAATTTCTGCTGTGAGAAGAAGGAGTGACAGGTGTATGCTGCGTAGGTCGACTTTTCTTACTTGCCTCTTCTGCGTACGGTTGTTTCGCAGCTCCTTCCAGCGCACCTGAAAATTTGGATGTTTGGCCATTAAAGGGAAAACCAACCTCAGTAGCAGCATCCTGGGATGCTCTCCCAGAGAGTGAAGGAAAAGTCAAAGGTAAGTCATCACCATCGGTTTTCAACCCCCTCAAGGACCTGGTCTGCTCAAAGCCAGACTGCCGCTCCACAGCAAGCTGGGACTGCTGACTGTGCCAGGATTTTTGTACTTGTTAATGGCTTATACCCCAGCAACATTTTCTTGTTTCCAGCCCAGCGCCTCTGCACCACCGCTGGCAAGCCATCGTCACCTGGGGTGTGCCTGGGATGTCACAGAGCTTCCTGGGGTGTCACACATGCATGCTTACCTCTTCTTCCGTTATTAAGCAGGTGGAAACGGAGCTCGAGAAGGAAGTTTCCCAAAGGATTTGTAACAGTTAGGCAAAGAAGGAGAAGTTGGGTAGTTGCCAAGAAAGTGAGTGGGTTTATGTTGTGTTTTATTTCTAGTGTATCACAGAAGGAAAGCCTCAGCTTAGGAAGCAAGCACAAATTTTGACAGAGATCATGCATAAGCCTTGTCTACTATAGCATTATTGTACATGGTTATAAAGCTCATTTCTCAGTGGCTCTTTACTTGCCTAGGATTTGAAAAAGAAAGATGCTGAGATTTTTTTTTTTTTTTTTTTGTCCCTTTTTCCCTCTGAAAATGAACAGGCTGATTTTTTTGGCTGCTCTCTTTCTCCACTGGTTGATGGGATTGTGTTCTCAAGTTACACAGGTTTCTGGAGGTGCCTTGTTAGCACTGTATCATCTCAGGATTTAAAAAACCTTTGGCCTGGAGGGAAGTGTACCGTGTCTGCTTAACAAGACCTACGTGTTCTTCAGGGCAGCAGTGGAATTCGTTCCTCTTTGAAGTCAGTGGGAGTCTTGCCAGTTGCTTCAATGGAGCTGCAACTGTGTCCAAGAATTATTATTTCTTAAAATAGGGTCAAGCAGGGACATTATCTGAAATTTCAAATCTGCTCCTAATTTTGAGCAGTCTGTAGCCCTTTGTCCATTTTTGTCTGCTGATCTTTAGGTGATTCATCCAAGGCAATTGTTTTAAAGACACCTGATACTCAAGCTGAATGCTTATACGTGTCTAATGTATCATTCTTTTTCTTGAATATGAAGTATTACAGGAGCGGTCTTATTTTTAAACTAAATAAGTGACAAAAATGATATTTATACTGGCTAAATGAAATTACTGAATTAGCACTTCATAGTCATTTTGATAGCACATGGTAATCAGGAATTTTTGTCTTTTGGTCCTTTTATTTTTCAACCCTGTCCTTTTGTATATTTATACCACATATTAAAGTAATGGAGAAGATGCCCTCCATTAGCCATTTGAGAGTTACCAGAAGTTAAATCGGTGCCTCTGCAGTTAAAGCAACTCCTGTGTATATTAAAACAAACAAAACCAACCCAACCAAAGCTTACCATGCCTTCTGATACATTGTGGTTTTTTCAACTGAACATTAAATGCATTTGCATATAAAATATTTATGATTTTTTTCTTGATTTTGATGACCTATGGCTTATTTCTTATCACAGTGAATATGGGCTAATTTTCAGAAAAATTAAGTTTCCTGTTTTTAAAGGTGTTATGTTCTAGAGTTTTCCCATCATGGCACTGTGACTCCTCAAGTGTTGTCTTTCTTTGTGTAGAGAGAGAAAACTGGCAGCCCTTGGAATTTGTTTTCAAACCCCTGTTTTGGTCCAATACCTGTGCCTCTTACAGAGGATTGCAAAGAAAAGGAAGGCTGCAGATGGCTGAGATCTTACCAGCACTCCTTGGGAGTGTAATGGGAAGACTCCTCTGCATGCCTACGGTTATTCCTATAGGGATGAAATTCCTCTCAATACAGAAAGCTAATACAGACCATAGGTACCACAGTAATCCTAAACTGAAAGGCGAGAGAAGGGTGAGTTTCTCAAGTGGCAACAAGACCATGCTTTGCTGTCTCTGCAGTGGGGTTTAGCCCTGGCTGTAGTTAAGCACAGTGTGTCAGATTTCAGTATTGTTGGACAGGCACGCTATTGCTACCATTTGGCAATATACAGTGCTGTTAATTCCTGGTAGAAGTATCTTTTCTGAATAAGAATTTATCATCCAGGCATGAGTTTTATCTGCTGGCCTGCAGATTACAGCTAAAACCGCTCTAAGGAAGGATTTAGCTGGAAACACTTACATTTGACCGCAGTAATATTGTTTCCAAGATTGACGTAAGTGCTTTGGTGTTTTCATGGGGTTGCCCCTCAGGCTCCAGCATGGCTGAGGAATGAGTACATGGCCTTTGGAGCTGGTAGAGTTTCACCACAGTGGACTGGCAGTGCTGCTTTTGCATGACTAGGGTCTTAAAGTACAGTGCAATTTTAGCTGTGTCAAGGCTCTGTTGGAAATGTAGGATAAGAAAGTCATTAACAGTAACGAATAATGTCACCTGATTTAAATACTGACGTCTTGAATTATAATTATGTGAATGCACCATTTTGTTCTTCTGCCAAATAATTTCTGTGGGAAAGAAAATTTTTTAACATTCTTATTTGCTGTGGACATAGCTATAGACAGCAATGCAATTATGTGTTGTCCACCATTGTGAGCAAGTTATGTTTTGCAAGAATATTCCCTGGATCATGTGTTGTTTATTGTAAATATCTTGGTAGCCAATCAGTAAGTTCAAACTTCCTCTTTTTCTTGGGACGTCTAAAATCTGCTTGCAGTCCGTCAGCCGTAACAGCACGTGTATTCTGATTTTAGCAATCTGCACTCCCTAACGTTTGCACAGTCTTTCAGACTAGATTTCCACGAGTAGTAGGCTGTGTGTATTTTTCTGGTAACGTTCATACATGCTTTCTGCCTCCAGTGCATTTTCTGTTTTTAGGTTTTGTCTGTTATTTCTGATTTAGGGCAGTTAATTTTTTCAGAGCACTCATTTTTTTCCCTTTATTAGTTATTGTCCAAAAACAAAAAAAGTCTCCTGGTGCAGCACACCAAACCACGCAGTAGTTGGTGCTGTAAGTTTCTCATGCCCCCCACACCTTCTCTGGAAGTGCACATGGCTGTTGTCCGGCTCCTCTTGTGACTCTTCACTCTGGTGGGCATTGTTGCTTAAGTGTTTTTCCAAAGGTATAGATCACATATTCTATCTCAGTCATTAGGTCATTGATGTGATTTGTTTTTGTCTGTTAAGATGAACAAACGTTCAACTTACCTAGATATATGTGCATATATCTCTCTCTTATGTCTTTGTACTCCAGCTGTTGACTTGGCGTGCATTGCTAGTGTATTAATTTTAGTAATGCACGTTCTAATTCATCCTACCCATACAGTCTGTCCGCTGGAAACAGGACTGTTTTCAGTTTCCTCCTTCCAACCGTCTGCCAAATCATTTCAGAATACATTCTTTCATACGCCCCGGCTCTCAAGCCATTTGGAGCAAAGTCCATCACCTACTCTGGAGCTACAACATCAGCCATAATAGATGGTCTGCAGGCCGGGGAGCGCTATATTTTCAAAATTCGTGCAGCGAACAGGAGGGGACCAGGTCCTCAATCTAAAGCCTTCAGTGTTGCCATCCCAGCAGCAGGTGAGCACCAAGCCATGTACCAATTGCATAGTCTGCCCATTCTTGCCTTGGTCTCAGTTATGTTCATTCTCACTGACTAACCTTCCCCTGCACTCCATCTAACCCATGGGTTTTTACTTCTTTAATACTGTTTCTTTTAGCTCTTTTCATCACTATATTGTCCAAAGAGATGCTTGTAGAGAAACATTTGTCACTCTGCAGCATGTAAAAGGACATCTTATGGACATTTTAACATCTTAAATGCATGTCATGATGTATTTCCTGCATGAAAACACTGTGTGGTCTTGTTATCCAAAGGCCAAAGAATACAATGCTTTGGGTCTTTGGTTTCACTATTCCTGACCACTCCCCCTCTTGAAAGTCACTTAAAGCGGCTTACTGAGATACTACTCCTTGCCTTTGCTTCTTGACAAAAAGATGCTGTTGTGGGGACAGAAGATTTGCTGACTTAACTAAAAATGTGGGCCACAGCCTCAGATGGGATAATGCAGTACCATGCCATCAACATGCCTAAGCTCTGCTTAAGGCTTAATTCCACTGATAGGATGTTGCAGACCCTGCTTTTAGATATTTGTCTTTAATTGCTCTAAGTTTTACCCAAGGTGTAATAATTACACATAGGTACCTTCCTACAGCCCAAAAATTACTCAGCCAGACTCCACAGGCTGGTTAATACAAAAGTAATTATTGTTGCATATTCTCATAAGTTGTTTTGTTCTTGCTACCTGGCTGGTTTCTTTTGGTCAGTTTTTTGTGCTTTTTCTATTGTTGTGAATAAACACTTTTTCCCCCCCCAGCTGCTCATGAGGATTTAGTTGCTCAGCAACAAACAAATATTCAAGCTAATTCAGAGGCTAAAAAACGTGGGAATGCTGGCTCATCTCCTTCTCAAACTTCTTCTGTTTCTTCAAAAGCCCAGCCATCGCTTTCATCTAAGCAGTCGTCTATTCATTCACCTAATGTTAGTGATAAAAAGAGTCTTCTTTCTGAATATAAGAATAAAATCTTGACTCGAGGGGTCATAAATAAGTCTCAGTTACCTTCTAGAAAGACAGGAGAGCTGGAACCTGATCTCCAGTCCACTGAGGTGACAGATGACAGTGATTCCTCCCAAGAAGCTCCAACGACACCACCAAAAGCCCAGGATCAGAGGAGAAATGTTAGACCCTTGTCCCCTAGTCGGACGGTCCACCCTGTCCTTGCCCTAGGGAAGACCCCCGTTCGAACCCACACATCAGAGATGTCACAGCAGACAAGCACAGAGAAACGTGAGCCACCAGCACCTTTACCGTCCTCAGCACAACGCTCTTCTGCCTCATCTGTTCCTAAATACACAGATAACGAAACAAAGCAACTGAGGCAAAGCAACGCTAATGTGCCTTCTAAAACTTCTTCTCATCCTCTGCCTTCCAAAAATAATGATCTTGCGGGTAATGTGGAAGGAAAGCCAGACCCCATGCCAGTGAAAATGTCTTCTAAAACTTCAGAGCTTAGTCACCTGGCTTTGCCGTCAAATCGGCAGTCTCCTGTCTCTCAGGAGGTTGTCCGAAGCCATCCCAGTAGGTCTGGCTCTCTGGGTCATTCACATCAACCCTCTTCCAAATCAGCAGATTCCCATGCTCGTGATCACCATAATGAATTTGACAGTGAAGAAGCAGAGGACAGAGCGGGACAGACCAATTCTAGATTGCAGCAAACAAGGCTTCCCTCAGGCTCCAGTTCTCGGACATGGAAGGATTCAAAATTAGCTGCGGTGGCAGCCTCATCGAGGTCTGCTGTTACTGGTCACACTTCACCTCACTCTCGCTCTTCCACCAGTGTGAAATCTGATGGAAAGAATGTTGATAAGAATTATAGGGAGGACTCACAAGATGCAAACCCTTTATTTCCTTCTCTGCCCTCTTCCAGGCAGTTTTCTTCAGCAATCTATTCCAAGAGAAGAAATCCTCAGGTTGATTCTGATTCTCAACTCAGAGAGACACGTGGTGAAAAGTCACCCCGCTCTGACTCAGAAGAACAACAAAGTCGAGTGGCTGCTCCAGAAAAGCATTCTCTTTTGCAATCTTCTCTTTCCAAACATAAGCCTGTAGAGCAGGACAGTCAAGAGGTAAAAGAAACGCTTGCTCGATCAAAACCGAGTTTATCTTTGCCTAAAAAGACGATCCCCTCTCATCTTCCTTGGGAGAAGACCTCCCGGTCAGAGCCTCCCCAAAGGGCACAAACGAGTCCTTCCTTACTGCATTCAAGGGGCCGGCGCCTCCCATCTCACGTCTCATCTCAGAGTAACGAAGAATTGCAGGAGGATGATGATGAGGACATAACAGAAGGCAGTGACAGAGCAAGCAGCCACTCTGTGTTTCCTAAAGAGGTGTCCTCTTCCAGGGGATTACCTACATCTTTCTCTCAGGGAAGCTCAAGTTCATCTCTCTCAAAGCAACAGCAGCCAGGTTCTCAGGTACCTTCCTACAAACCAAAACTTACTCAGCCAGACTCCAGTTCTGCCCGTGATACATCAAAAGAAGACCAGTATAATCCGAGGTTGTCATCCACTTCTTCGAGACAAGCTCGTCCTTCATTACCTACTCGCTCAAGGGTCGCTACAAGAACAGTGTCCCAAACAGAGAAAAAATATGGCCCGTTGCCCTCAAAAATGTCCAAAGCTGAACTTCCTCGAAAAGTTCCTTCCTCTTCTTCATCTAAATCTCATCAATCAGTTTCTAATGAAGAGGATGATTATTACAGTGAATATGATCCGAAAGAAGTGGAAGAGAAACCCACATCTTTGGCAGCAAAATGGTCCCCTTCTGTTTCTAGAGGTAACAAAAACACATACGATGACACTACTAGCAATAAAAGGAAATCTATGGACACTCTTCAGCCTCACAAAGTAAGCTCTGAAGAGGAAGAGAAGGAAGAAATTCCAACATTTAAAATATCTTCTCCTGAATCACCAGGAGGCTCTGCCATAGCATCACGGATTACACAGTCCTCTAACAAGCACACCCCATCTAAACCAAGCTTTGTCTGGCCACGTTCTTCTGCATCTACCACCACACACACTGTTTCTCCAGCAGTTTCTTCTTCCACTTTGTCGCCTCGACAGCGACTGTTGAACTCCAGGCTACGGAGCCCTTCCCAGCGGCAATTTGTTAGACCTCCTTATAGACAAGGTACCTTGTCTTTGTTGTTGTAACCTCATTGAGTTGTGTTTTTCCTAAGACCAGCAGTTAGATGAAAAGTCTTGCATCAGAATGCAGGTTCAATTTTTAGTGTAATGTATTGCTTTTTATTTTGTCTGGAAGCCTCAGTTCTTGAGGACATTGCCTAGTTGGTGTAATGTGGATTCCCCATGTCACCTATGGAGAATCCCAGAGACTCTGAGTGACTTTGCTAGGTAGAAATGTTTTTTCTCCCTCCAGTGCATGGACATCCAAAATAGTATTGAGTGACCTGAGTGTTTCGGTAAATACCTTCTATGCTATGTGTAGATAGCAATGTTTTGTTCAGTGTTGCCTGTGTTCTGTAGTGAGGACCGTGCAGCTGGGCTATTGTTTTTGCTGTGCTTTACTCAGACTCAGTGTTGTGTAGAGGTCCACTGCCTTGCAGAGCTTTAAGCTAAGAGTGGACGTTAAGTAATACCATGGTGGATGAGATGCATGGCCTGAAAGAATAACAGATTTCTCTATGGAGGTTATATCCCAGCTTACTGCTAGCCATGCAATTGGGACGTTAATAGCTGAGAAGCGTTCAGTCAATATACATTTGTAGTTAATATATGTATATATTTTCATATATATATTTTTCTAGAGGAAAGTCTCTGAGCTAGGATGTGAAAACTGCAGAAACATTTCAGACGCTTGTGTCAGCTGTGAGGATCTGACAGTATCACAACAGTTGCTCCAAGCAGAAATTAAATCCCTGGTTTGCCAAATGTGGTGAGGGCTCTTTCTGCTCTCATTTATGTCCAGATCTGTCAGAAAATGCATTTCTTTGCATTTTAAAATCTGGTTTGTAGTATGCACAGCCTTCTTCAGAATAGTGTGTTTTCTTCTCTGTTTCAGGTTACAATGGCAGACCTAATCTTACAACAAAAAACGGAAATGGAAATGGAAAAATAATACCTGGTAATAATGGAAAACCAAGTGGACAGAGAATAATCAATGGCCCTCAAGGAACAAAGTGGGTAGGGTGACCTTCTCTCTAAATTCAAGATACTTTGGCATTTTATTGTACTTACATTTTCGTTCAGGAAAGAGAGGAGAGCAGTGCCAATGGAGCTGTAAAGCGATGTACTTAGCGATCTAGTTTCCACTGTTCCATTGAAATCTGATGACAAATTCTGCATTTCACTATTTAAACATTTTAAATGTCTGATTTAAAGACTGATGGCTTGAATTTTTGACTATAGCATTACTCCCATAGATTTAGTGAAACATTTTTTCCTTAAAGTCAGTGAGGCTTGAGCTCCCTAGTGACTCGGGGCTTGTCTGCTGCACAGTGTGAGTGGGGACTGCCCGGATAGCTGCTGTGAAGGACGTGTTCAGCAGCGCTTCTCCCAGACTCACACTCCAGGGAGAAGTTCATGAGCAAGAGTATTGAAATGAAAAGTTACTACAGAAGTGTCACAGTGCTTTAAATATACACGTGTATGTATCTCCAGGCAATTTGCCGTTCATGCAGACGTGTTTCCAGTGGTATTTTCAGAGAAGCTCAGATGCCATTGATAGGAAAGCCCTGCTAGGTGCCTACAAGCCCAGACCTTGTCTAAAAAATCCTTTCCAGTGAGTCTATGACCACCCAACGCAGAGAAGGACCTGGTGTTTCCTGTGTGTTTGCCCAAACACTGAGCAGGAGGAGACTGTGACCAGCCCCCCTGGTGTCCATAGAGCTGCTCACATGCTGCGTGACACATAAAGACATTTATTTGCTGGCCACTTCAACCTTACTGTTTGCATTAGAGGAACACAGAATCACAGAATCATTGAGGTTGGAAAAGACCTCAAGGATCATCAAGTCCAACCCAACACCACCTAGCTCACTAACCCATGTCCCTAAGCACCACATCTACATGTTTCTTGAACACCTCCAGGGATGGTGACTCCACCACTGCCCTGGGCAGCCTGTAACATAAAAAGGTGCGTCAAGTATGTCACATTCAAGGGAGACATTTTGAAAAGCATGCCCAAAGCCCTTTAAATGGACTCCAGAAAGTGGGATGGAAAGGTCCTTGGGAGGCCGTGGGGCATCTCTCTCTACCCCATGAGAGGACGGCACTGCTACAAGCAGGACGAACACTTTGTAAAGCAAGAGGATCTATGTCAACGTCCGGGGTCTGGAGGCCTTCAGAGGCTGATCTCACGATCCACTGTCCCTCCTGCTACAGTCTTTTCCCTGCACCAAATGTGAGTCTGTCTTGCCAGCCTGGGACTGCTGCTCACGTCCTCTTCCCCGTTTCCTCCCAGAACTTAACACCTTTTGCATTTTTGTGTTCTGTGTCTTGGTGTCTGTTCCTCAGGTTAAAACAACATAGAGTTCAGCTATTTTGGGTTGAAGTAGCAATGAGGACTGGATTTTAACTGCAGTTACCTCTTGAATTCAATCCAAGCTCTCAGACAGATTTGTTTTATGAGACAGAGGCTTTTCTTCAGTCTCCTACCTCAATTAAAATCTTAGCTACTTTGTTTTCACTGCTGTTTCAATCTAAATTAACTGGTTTAATTTTTCCTTTTTTTTTTTCTTTTATTAGTAGATATACTTTTAAATCCTGTCTTCAAAAGGACTCAGGGTCATAATCAAATCAGTATTACAGGAATCCACCTTAGGAGTTGTGCAGCCCAAGGAAATCAAGGGAGTTGCTCCTTTGCACATGAGAACTACAGCAGGCAATAGGAATATGGTTGCTGTGCAACTCTGGAGCCCAGCTCCTGGGGATTTGCTTTCTTCAGCAGTGATTTTTCTGTGTTTACTATACAATTAGTGACTCACTTTTAAAAGTCTGTGGATGTTGTAGCTATTCCTGAACATCACACTCAGCATCTGAATTTCCCCAGGATTTCTGTTGCTGTGAAATTTAATTTTACCTCCTCTTGTGTTCACTAAACTTGAGTCCATCTCTCACTTTTAGATTGTAGATCTTGACCGAGGGCTAGTGTTAAATGTTGAAGGAAAATACCTCCAAGATTCCCAAGGCAACCCTCTCCGAGTGAAATTAGGAGGGGATGGACGTACAATTGTTGGTAAGTGACAGATTCCTTCTTACAGAAAAAAATCTACAGTTTCTGTGCACATGATACAAGTCTTTGAGCTGTTGAATGCCTCAGGCATCCCCAGGTCCCATGCAAGCCATTTGCAGTTGCTTGTACGTCGTGTCTCCATCAGGCAGTCAGCACATTGCAGAACCTGGGGAGGCTTTGGGGTGCCCTGTGGGGCTCCAGAGTATGAGGCAGCAAGAATAACCCAAGTCTGTCTCACTTGTATCAGCACTAGAAAGGACTGCAGAACTGAGCCAGAATAAGGGTTGATACTTGGTGTGGTTATTTCATTTTTTTCTTCTGAAACTGACCACAAATAGTAAAAGACCCTGTGTATGATCTGTGAAAACACAGCTGTTTGCTTATCAGTCCACCTGTATAGATCTCTTGAACGCAAATTCAGTGCCTGCTGTTAAACTGGTTACCGTGAATATTTGCAGTATCCGGAATTCAGCACAAAAGTTTATCAGCAGTGACAGCATCTCACCAGCTCGTGCCAGTTTTTCCTTGCACATGTTTGACGTTAGGGAGCAGAATATGGCTTCATCATACCTTCCATCAACAGTTACGAGGCTGACTTAGATTAAACACAGGTACTGTCTGCACATTGTGATTCTAGACTGAAACTTCCCTTCAGTCTTCCCAAGAAGTGTTTAGCAAACAGCTGATAAAAGTGAATACCACTGTGGTTTATCTGGGATTCTTTTGAACCATTTTGCAGCTTCCTTAGCTCTTTGCCAGATAACAACCTTCTTCTCTGTTAGCTTAGTTACAGAAGGCTGTAATCACACTCGTACTGTGGTATCTATTGTTGATAAATACCATACTCTAAGACTGAAATGGATTAATGGTGAGACTTTTTGGTTTTGTTCTTCTCTCCTAGATGAAAAGGGTGCCCCAATGGTGAGCCCTGATGGATTACCTTTGTTTGGACATGGCAGATTTAGTAAACCTGTAGCAAGTGCACAAGATAAACCAATAATAAGCCTTGGAGGGAAACCTCTGATTGGTCTTGAAATGATTAAGAAAACAACCACTCCCTCAACTACTACTACAACAGTACCCCCAACAACTACCACCACAACTACTACAACCACTACAACTGTTGCTACGACTACCACCACCACTCCTGAACCAACCACCACTGAACCACCCACTGAGAAGCCAGCCCCCACCTGTCCTCCAGGCACCTATGCACAGTATGATGACGAGGGCAACTTGCTGTTGGGGTTCGATGGCCTGCCAGAGTGCAATGCAGAAGGTATCTTCCTTTTGTGCTGTTTGAACTTATTTGGTTGTGCTGTAAAGCAGGAAAGAATCTGCCTCTGAAGGTTTTGGTCAATGTGGTAAGATAGGAGCTGAGATTAGAGCGGCTGAAGGAAGGTTTGGGCCTTAAATTTCGTTTGAAAATGTCAACTTTCCCCAAAGCTGAAGCTTTTCTTGGAAATATGTTGATTTCAGCAAAATTCTCACCTTGTGTTGGATCCAGTTCTGTCCCATGTGTTCATGCACATGAGTACAAGTATAGGCAATAGTTTTGTGGTCAAAGCACTCACCTATAATGAAGTCCTCACTCCAGCTCAGGCCAGGGAAGGACCTGAAGGCACTGTACATTTTGTCTATTTTGTGTTCATTTCTGACAATACATTCTGAAAAGTCTCTCTTTTGAGCCATAGTGGGACTGGCTTTTGCAAAATGAGATTCTTATTCTCTTGCCAGCCCTCAGAGATGGAGACTGTCTAGCAGGTGATGGAGACTGTCTTGCAGGAATGTAGCAGAGCGCAGCACGGATGAAGCTGGAGAAAGACAGCTCTGGCTCAGCACAGATAAGGCAGAGCCTGTACACTAATTTCTTTTTCATCTGAAGATATAAAATAGTGTCGGTACATGTAATTATTTCCCTATTGCAGTTATACAAGCTTAGGATGTGGTGCCAAACTGAAATCCAAAGTAAACAAATATAAATGCACTAAAGTCTTTGGGCATTGAGCCTGTTCCTACCGTGTTTTACCCTTTCATCACCTGAACGTTGCATTGCAAACCAGTTAGCTGCTTATTTTGCAAAACCAGATCAGGGAGGACCATGGTAGTCCTTTTCCTTTCCATTTGTAGGTAATCCCCAACTCAATCTACGAATGTTCAGTAGAAGCATGGCCATAACCTAAACAAAGGGATGGCAGTCAGATATCTGCCAGCTGCAGTGGCCAGTTTTAATGGGTAATTAAACGCCCTTACCTTTACCCCATACACCTGTATCTCTGAAGCCACTGTAGATTTACAAGTAGGTCATGTAACCATGGCCTGAGGAGCTGAACTATCACTTTGAAGAGTGCAGAAGACAGGGAAAGATGTGACTTCAGCAACTCACAGTGAGCCTGAGGATGGCATCTTTGGAAAGGATCTTAGAAGCAGAAGACTGAAAATTCACTTATCAGCTACCCTGGGTGAGTAGTGAGTAACAGATGTTACTGCCTTGTACAATTACAATGATTTATAGTATTACTTATCTAACAATTAGCCCCCTGTTTGAGTATGTATTTATAGAAGTGTGCGTGCGTATATACATAAAGCCAAGTGCTGGGTCCTGCACTT
>NW_010113873.1:0-5027 GCF_000699245.1 Pterocles gutturalis
GGAGAGCTCCGCGACTGGCCGCCCCTCCAGGCCGGGAAGCCCAGGCACCTCTGGTTGTGGAGTTGCTTTCTAGGCGTGGTTACGTGGGAGCAATCCCTAGTACCAACCCAAAGTTCTGTGTCCTGGTTTCTCTTTCACGTATGTTCTGAATTAGAAAAATCCTCCCAGGACATTCATAAACGCACTTCTTCAGTCCGCTGGGCTTTACACTGTAACACTATATAATGTTTTTTATATTTGATATAAGCTATAAAAGTATATTCTAAAACCTATTAACATTTTTTTTGTTGTATACTATAACACTCCCACTCCTGGATCTTTCCCAGCTGCATGAAAAGCAGCCCACGTTCACATAATGCTTGTGAGCATCAGTGTCAGTAATGAAACCCACCAGAGACATCACCGTTGCCTTCAGTTTTCAGCATGTTGCCATGAGTTAATCTGCAACAAAGCAACAGTTGAGTTTGAGTTTTATTAAAAGTGTGGAAAACCTCAAATCTCATTTTTTTCCTCATTTAATAAAAGCTTGGTTCATATAGTTCAACAGACAATGAGTGACTTTCTCTTCCATTACAGTGGACAGTGCTCAGAAGATCTCAGGAGTTCATTGTTTTCCATCTGCTTTAGAAAGACGCAGATAAGTCACTAATTTACAGGCCTGCTGTTGTTTTTTCATACAATATCACCAGGAGATATTTTGACTTGTGGGTAAATTTACCCATTAGCCAGGCTGTAGTGTTCATCAGCTCTGTGTAGAGAATTCAAAAGGCTTTTTTTTTTTTTTTTTTTTTTTTTTGTCCTGAATAGCCCAGCACAGAAAGGAACAGCACAGATATGCTGTACCTTGCCCTGAGCCTACTGAAATGTTCTGGAAGAGTTGTGATGTGTCTCACACTCATGGTCTTCAACTTTCAGCTGTTCTGTTTAGAGAACAAGCTCTGAAGCACCTGTGCTTTCTCAAAAACAGGTAAGTGGCAAAAGTATTCTAGCTATTCATTGCTAAAATGTAGCAGTACCTCTGAGCCTCTCCCATGGACAGCAGCACCACTGCACTGAGTGTTGTATATACAGAACTGAATGATGGCTTTTCCTACAAAAAAATTTACAATATAAGAAAAATTGATTTGTTTAAGTAATTTGTGCCTTTGAGATACCTGCAGGTTATAATGTCAGGTCTGATCAGAAAGGTCTTCTCCCCACTACAGCAATATTCTGTTATTTTCCACTCCAGTTCTCGTAAGAGGATAATGATTCGCTGGCCCAAATTTTTAAAAACTTGGATATGAGCATTCATATGAAATTGTCTGCTGGCACCTATGGAGTAGGAGTGCTGCATCCTAAGGCCCACTGGAAACAACCCAAATAGACAGTTCTTGCTAAAACATCCTGTGCTCAGTTGAAGATAAGTGTGTAAGCCTGTACTGAAGTTCAAGGATAAGAAGAAAAGCTAAGCCTGTTCTTCAGGGCTTCTCTGCAAGTGGATGCTCTTCAGGATCAGAGCCTTAAATAACTGCCTTTCCTGAAAGATCTGTACTTCGGTACTTTCCTCACAGCCCATAAAAGGTGCTCTCTCGTAGGTGTTGACACTCATTTCAACGTCTCTATCTCAGTATTTCTTTCCCTTTTCCAACAGGGAAAAATAACTTCTTCCTGACAAAAGTGCTGTCCATGCATCCTTGAGCTCTGAGACCTCAGCTGGTGTTGGTATCACTGAATTTTCTTGGGAGGATATTCCCACACCATGGCCTAGAAATAGATGCAAACCAGTCTGTTCAGCTGAGGGCCATATGGAGCACAAAGGAGGCCAGGCATTCCCTGGGCTTTCGGGCCTGCTTTTATGCATGCAAAGAACTGAGCTTGGGACCTACCCATCCTGAGCACTGGGATGTCCAGCAGTAGCAAACAAAAGCAAATGAGTGAGCCAGTCCTCCTGTAATGCGACAACCAGACAAACCCACTCCCAAAAGCAACATCAAGTTGGAAGAAGATCAGCAAACAAGTAAGCAACAAAGCAGCAGAGAGAAGAGAGGTGTCAGGAAAGGGACAAATGGCATTAGGAATGCGTTTGCTGGGTCAAGGGAGCGTCTAGGAAGGCAAGAAGTGGCTGTAAAACAGTGACAGAGTGACCAGAGATGAATCCCACCTCTGACACAGTCCAGGCTGGTGGATGTTGCTCAAATGAGATGCAGATAACATGCACTTTTTACATGTAGAGAAAGGATGAGGGGCAATGGATTTAAGCTGAAAGAAGGGAGATTGAGATGAGATCTGAAGAAGAAATGTTTTCCTGTGCGGGTGGTGAGGCAGTGGCCCAGGTTGCCCAGAGAAGCTGTGGATGCCCCATCCCTGGAGGGGTTCAAGGCCAGGCTGGATGAGGCTTTGGGCAACCTGGGCTGGTGGGAGGTGTCCCTGCCCATGGCAGGGGGGAGGGACTCAATGAGCTTTAAGGTCCTTTCCAACCCAAACCATTCTATGATTCTAAAAGATCCAACTGTCTTCTTCATCCTTCTGGATCAATGGTGCCAGGCCACTGGCCAGGCCCTGCCCTGTCTGTTGTGTCCTATTATTTTTACACCCTTGACTTAACAGCCCTACCCCTGATGTACATGAGCAGACGCAGCGGCAGGTTCAGAATCAATCACCTTTCTCGTACATGGAGGGAACGTGTGTTCCTGGCCCCCGGGAAATCGGGATAAATGTCTCAAATGCATTATCCTTATGGCCTGATCCGCCGAATCAACTGGCTCTGCAGAACTGGGAATTGCAACTCTGTACTTCAAATCTTTAGTGCTTTTTCCTGGGCACTTAAGACAAAGAGAGAAACAGAGAAAGATAAGTATTACTGTCTTTTCATACCACTTCCACAGCGGAAGGTGGGAGGAGCATCATAAGAAGAAATTACAATTAATCTTTTTTCCTCCTAAGGGCGAAAGGCTCTAATCTCTCAGTACAAAGGCTTGAAGTCTGTAATTAGTCATAATCTGTGAGATGCGAAGGAGGGCTCTCGTAACCTTTTATGGGTCTTTTATTGTTAGTCCAATAAAAAGTATCACATGTGATTTGCCTGTCTTGTTGAGGGCTAATATTTGGCCAGTGATTATTTCTTATAATCTATTGTCAGAGGAGCCCTTGCTGTGAAATTCGTGTTCTTTCCCCAGTCTTGCCAGCAGCAGATATGGCCATATGCGAGTATCTCGTGAAAACAGTATAAAATATGCATATCATGAACTTATTATGCACCAGCTGAGACTGGCGTCTCAGGATGCTGCTGTCAAGTGTCTGTTTCTGTTACACCTCCCTCTCCCATCGCCTCGTCCTCGTCACATCTCTCTGACGGAGAGCCCTGTTCTGAACTCGGGTGCTGCTCAGCAGGCAGCCTGGCTGGTTTTCTCACGTTTTCCCATAGCTCCTTCCTGTGAATCCCACGGGCACTGACACCGGAGGGCAGGTCTGGATTCACATGCAAAACAAGAGCAAATTACGTTTGGGTCTTTGGCAGGTGCATCTGGGTGCTGTGGTCATTGGGTATTTCACTGCTGTGATCGTACCCGTCATTGCTGGGTAGTTCACTGCAGATGTACTTGCATCTTCGTTTTGTTTGTGGGGAGCAGAGGCTTAGGGAGCCCGGGGGGTGTGAGCTCTCCCTGTGCCTGGCTGGAAGGCCCTGCCTGCAAGGGTTACTTCTTCTCGCACACAGCTCCTCCTCCCCAAAATGCAGGGTCAAGGAGCAGTGCAGGGGATAAAGTTTTCTTCCATAGGATGGGGCAAAGAAAGCAAACTGACAAAGGAGAGCTGCCTGAGAGACAGGCCACTGCACAGCAACATGCTTTAAATAGATGATTTCCTGGGGATTTTCAGTCCTCCTGCTGCACCAACCTGTGAAAACATGAGAGCTCCAAACGCTATCGTCATCCAGTCACGGCACAACCTAAGAAGTTGCTAAGTGAGCTGAGGCATGGGAGGTGTTGGCAGCTCCCAGGAGCTGTTCAAGCAGCTCATTCGTCTGCTGTGCCTTAGCAGCGCCTTCAGAGCCACCACGCCAGGTCAGCCCAGCCACTGACTCAGGAGCTTTGCACCAAAAGTCTGGGCTTTGCACCAAAACTGACCTCCTGACGCTTATGTAGAGAGCTGCTGAACTGACCGTGACTGTTTCTGCGCATTGGTGGCTAGGATGTGACTTTTTGAGAGTGACTGTCCTTACATGTCTTGTGTGTCCCCTCTGGGCCCAGTTCAGGACAGCAGCCAGGCACAGATGCACGTGGGCTTTTGCGGCTTTCAGTCTCTTGCTGAAAGGGACCCTCCATCTGAGCAGGGGCACCCGGCCTGGGTCTGCGTGGGTGTTTGTACAGCTAGGACTTAACACATACAGGGAGAAGTGGATATCCTTGAGCTGTGAGGGTGTTTGTCCTTCTCCCCGGTAGCACTGGCTGATGTTATGTGGACTATTGCATCTCCTGCATGGCCATAGACTCCAGCAAAAGTTCTCCAGTCCAGGTGGAGGTCCTGCCTGACCCCGGGGAAGGTTACAGGAGGATTGCCTTCCATTCTGCACCCAGACAAAGCACTAACTACACTCTCAACCCAGATTTATTCTATTATTCAATTTAGGGACTGTACATAAAGGCCTGTTATCTCAGTTCCTCCTATGTATATTTAAATACAATCGATTGATCTGTAGGAAGTGCCTAGATATAGCTGGCATGCTGCTCGGTTAATAACATGTTGTGCTGGGTTTGGCTGGGACAGAGTTAATATTCTTCACAGGAGCTCCTCTGGGGCTGTGGTTTGGATTTGTGCTGAAAACAGTGCTGATAACACGGGGATGTTTCAGTTACTGCTGAGCCGTGCTCACACAGCGTCGAGGCCTTTGCTGCTCCTCACCCCACCAGCGAGCAGGCTGGGGGGGCACAAGGAGCTGGGAGGGGACACAGCCGGGACAGTGAACCCCCCCACACCAAAGGGATATCCCACACCGTATGGCATCACACTCGGCATGTAAAGCTGGGGGAAGAAGAAGGAAGGGGGGG
>NW_010113873.1:5211-9084 GCF_000699245.1 Pterocles gutturalis
TTTCCCTGCTGATTCTTTCCCCCATCCCAGCAGGAGGAAGCGAGTTAGTGGCTGTGTGGGGCTTAATGCCATCTGGGGTTAAACCACGACAGTCCTTTTTGGTGCCCAGTGTGGGGCTCGAGGCATTCCAGATAGCAACAGGTGTGATTGGAATGTGCCAGATGGAATTTATACCTGTCATAGCTGTTTACCTATTGACTGGCAAGCTCCTGTGCTTGCTGTGGGGCTCGCTTGCCTCACTGTATTAGAGTCTGGTGCTGTTCGGGGCTGCTTTTTGCTTTTGCTGCTTGCTGTGCTGCTGCACCTCTTATCCTCTTACTCTGCTGTGCCTGGGAACATTCTGATAACGGCAAAGGCGATGTGCCTGGGCTGGCAGATGGCCAGGGCATCGCCGCTGTGTCTGTGCTGCTGGATGGGACAGGGTAGTGTGAGCTCGAGCCGAAGGGACTGTGACCTATGGATGAGTCCACGCAGGAGCAGGACACCCCGAAGGGTCTGTGGCTGTGGGTAACTCCACACCAGCAGGTACATCTCCAAGCATGTGGCTGTGGTCATGTCTGTGCCACGGCAGGTATGTCTCTGAAGGGATTGTGGCCCAAGGGTGGGTCCACGCTGGAGAAGGTACACCTTGGAGCATCCATGGCTGTGGCTAGGTCCATGCTGCAGCAGGTAGACCATGAAGCATCAGTGGCTGTGCAGGAGGTCATGCTGGAGCACCTCAAAGCCTGTGGCCATGGATGAGCCCACGACAGAGCAGGTACAGCCCTGGAGGGACTGCAGCCATGGGTAAGGCCATGTAGGAGCAGGTTCACTCCTAAAGGGACTTCAGCTGTGGGTAGGGCCACACTGGAGCAGGTACGTTGCTGAAGGTGCTGCGGCCCATGGATTAGGCCACGCTGAAACAAGCGCACCTCCGAGCAGCGGTGGCTGTGGATACGTCTGTGCCGCAGCAGATACACGCCTGGAGAGGCTGTGGCTCACAGCTCAGGCTCCGCTGGGAGCAGGTACAGCCCGAAGGGACGGCACAGTCTGTGGATAACTCCACGCCGGAGCAGGCGCAAGGGGAGGAGTTCATTGCAGTGTTAAACCTGACGGTCTGGTCCAAAGGGACCAGGGGTGGTTACTGTAATGGAAATACCTTCAAATTGTTGTGACCCATGATTTGAGCTGCATGTTATAGAAATTACTACAGCAGGAACCACCCGAACCCACGGAGGACAAGCCTTACAAGAAGCAGCGCGAGTGCAGCAGTGACCCAACCTGAGCTGGCTGTGGGACCAGTAACTCCACACAACACACCACCACTCCTGTCCTGAGAGACCACCAGACAGAGGGAGCCCAGAGCTCACTGGACATTTTTGGACATTATGTTTTATGGACTTTTTACAGGGGTGGTCCATAGACTAAGGGAATGACATCCGTGTGTTATATCAAAGGATGGGAAGGGGGTGGTGGGTAATGAGGATGTACTGGATAGTGTGAGACCTGAGCATGACGTAAGTGGTGTGGAATAAGGCGTGGAGAATGTGCTGGGTTTGGCTGGGACACAGTTAATATTCTTCACAGCAGCTCCTCTGGGGCTGTGGTTTGGATTTGTGCTGAAAACAGTGCTGATAACACGGGGATGTTTCAGTTACTGCTGAGCCGTGCTCACACAGCGTCGAGGCCTTTTCTCCTCCTCACCCCACCAGCGAGCAGGCTGGGGGGGCACAAGGAGCTGGGAGGGGACACAGCCGGGACAGCTCACTCCTCCTGACCAAAGGGAGATCCCACACCGTATGGCATCATGCTCAGCATGTAAAGCTGGGGGAAGGAGAGGGGAGGGGGGATGTTTGGAGTGATGGTGTTTGTCTTCCCAAGTCACTGTTATGTGTGATGGAGCCCAGCTGTCCTAGGGGTGGCAGGTGAATTAATTCCTGTTTTGTTCTGCTTGCGTGCATGGCTTCTGCTTTACCTATTAAACTGTCTTTATCTCAGCTGCCGAGTTCTCTCACTTTTACCCTTATGATTGTCTCCTCCATCCCACTGGGGGCTGGGGGCGAGTGGCTGTGTGGGGCTTTCTGCTGTCTGGGGTTAAACCACAACACGTGTCACAGAATGCATGTGAAACGTTTGGCTGAGCTCCTATCCAACTCTTCTAGATATTCAGGTATCTAGAAGAGCAGGACAAGGATTCTCAGCTTATTTTTCTCCCAGTGATTCTCCTGATTAAAATCTCCAATTTGATCCTTTCCCCCCAAGGCAGAACAGGGCTGGGGGATGTTAGCACGGACTCCAGTTTGGCTGACCATAGGGTGGTGGAGATCTTCCACGCTGGGAAATTTTGGTGAAGTTATTTTTCTTTCACTGACATTTTCATTTTAAAAACATGTTGGGGTTTTTTGCTTTCCTGCCAGCCCTCATTCCTGCAAACCACTGCAATTCTCTGCCACATTCTTTAGCAATTGTATGGCTGCCCAGCAGAGGGGTGTAGAAACCAATATACAGTCAGGAAACTCGCCCCCATTTCCCCCATTTTCCCATCCTGCTCTCTGGCAGGCAGCTCCTGCCCTCATTTCAGCCTTGCCAGCCATGGCAGCCTCAGGGCTGAGGACCACGCGGTGGCAGGACCCCAGGGGACTCCTCCACTGAGCCCTGGTGCTGGAGCCAGCCCTGCGGCCCCAGGGCAGCCATGGGGCCAGCGTGGGAGGGGCAAGAAGGCAGGGAAGGGAGGGTGATGGAGTTGAGAAGCCTGCCAAGCCACCCAGGAGCTTCTGATGCTGTGGCCCAGTACCGCTGACCTGCTCTGGGCATGGCGCCGGGGCTGTGCCTTACCCATCGCTCCCGTGCCGTGGGCAGTGCACGGACAGGACACCAGCCTGGCGTCTGCCAGCACGAGGGTTTCTGGGCAAGAGCGTGAGGTGAATCATAGAATCACTAAGGTTGGACAAGACCTCAAGGATCATCAAGTCCAACCGTCAACCCAACCCCACCCAACCCACTAACCCATGTCCCCAAGCACCACATCGACACGTTTCTTGACCCCCTCCAGGGATGGTGACTCCACCACTGCCCTGGGCAGCCTGTTCCAATGCCTCATCACTCTTGCAGTGAAGAAAGTTTTTCTAACATCCAGCCTAAACCTCCCCTGGTGCAACTTGAGGCCATTTCCTCTTGTCTGATCACTTGTTACTTTAGAGAAGAGACCCCAGGAGGCCCCCAGGAGCGCTCTGCTGCTGCGTGAGGTTGAGGCAGGTGAGGTTGAGGCAGGCTGTCTCAGGGCTGACGGAGCTCCCAGCCTTTCCTGGCTTTATTTGCTTGGGGTGGAGTGGGCTGGACGCCTTCAAGAGCTGAAAAATCTCTGTCCATGCCTGGGCTGGCCAGCACGCTTGAGGCAAGGTGCATGTTGTCTCTCAGGAGCTCTGGCTGTCCTTCGACCCCACTGGGGACCAGACTGGGTCATTCCTTGCTCGTAAGCAGTAGCGGTGCTTTGCCTCCTCTTGCAGCGTCTCCTTCCCACTTTGGCCTTCATGGCCGGCTGCAGGCTGGGCTGCCGCTCAGACAGCTGCCCGTGGTGTGGGTTTTGCTAACACAAGATTTCCTTCTCTCCATCTGCTTTCCAGCTTCTGTCCCTCTGCTCTCAGTTCACGTCAGGCCGGGCTGAAATTCATAACTTGGTGTGGCTCTTCGGAGGCGCAGGCAAGGAGCCCTCTGGGACACCCTGGTAAGCGCTCGCCTGCCTGTCCCCGGTGCTGCCCTTCAGATCCGTGGCCAGGATGGCTATCGCTGCCTGACCCTGCCTGTCCCCGCGGGCAGCACCGCAGCCCCGTGGGAGGTTTGCACCCAGCTCTCCCAGCCCTCCTCGTACGCGGCAGAGATCAGGATGCTGGCTGC
>NW_010113873.1:9135-16422 GCF_000699245.1 Pterocles gutturalis
GGCATGGGTTTGCGGGTGGGTGGGGATGGGGCTCCAAAACTTCAATTCTGGCGTGAGAATGGTGATGTGCTGACTCCCTTTGCGTGCTGTCCTGGGGTGCTTTGATCCCCTTCTCTAGCTATTCTCCTTCCCACTAAGGGTTCAGCACTTTTTATTCTGAATAAAAACCAGAAATTCTCTGGACTCCAGGAGCTGGATGAGTGGAGGGACTTTGCAGCGCTGTGGCAGAAGTGTTGACTCATTAAACTGACGTCACAGAAAATGCTCTTTGCATTAAGAAGATTAATCATAGCTCTTTTTTTTAAAAAAAACCAAACCTCTCTAAGTTCTCTGAATCCTTCCTGTGAATCTTTCTCTATGCTGCCCATGATATTTGGCCTCCTTGGCTCAGGCTGAAACTTATTTAGCATTAAAAATCCCCCTCCCAAGAGTATTAATAAAACCTAAACCCTTATGAGCTGGAAATTTAAAGAGATGATCTCTCTAAGAGAAGCAACCTGTCAGAGCTCCTCCCGAAGCACAGGGAAGGAGCAGGGTTTGCAAGAGGGGGAGCGTGAATAAAAATGTTTCTGGAAGGAAGCGGAAGGTTAAGGCTGGGCAGCGAAAGACTTGGGCTGCTGGTGCAGCTGTGGTGGAACCGGTGGCGTGGGGAGATTGTGCACCTGCCCTTCCATCAGCCCGGTGAGCAGGGCAGTGGTGGGGGGCAGAGCAGGCAGGCAATGCGCCGGGGGTGGGCGAGGTGGTGGCACCCCTCAGGGACAGGGCTGGGGCAAACGGAGGCACCCTGGCACATGGGAGTGGGGCTGCGCTCGGCAGTGGCTTTTGGGCAATGGTCCTTTACTGTGTGTGTGGGGGGGAAGTAATTCCTTCACTCTGGTAGGACCTCAGAGCATTTATATCCCATCAAGAGACCAGCCACAGTGGTCATCTGCTTCTACTGAGAACCAGACATCTAATGAGTGATATAAAACCTCACAGAATCACAGAATCACAGGATGGTTTGGGCTGGAAGGAACCTTAGAGATCATCCAGTGCCACCACCTGCCATGGGCAGGAACACGTCCCACTAGCCCAGGTTGCTCAAAGCCTCATCGAGCCTGGCCTTGAACACCTCCAGGGATGGACAGCTTCTCTGGGCAACCTGGGCCACTGCCTCACCCCCCGCACAGGAAAACATTTCTTCCTCACATCTCATCTCAATCTCCCCTCTTTCCGCTGAAAACCATTCCCCCTTGTCCTATCCCTGCACCCCGATAACGAGTGCCTCCCCATCTTTCACACATGTTGCAAGGATAAACGTTATCAGCTCATTTATTCTTAGATCTTTATACATGAGCAGAGATAGAGATTTATTCTCAGCAGTGCAAACTGCTTTCCATGAAGGTTAAATCTTTGGGCTTTGAATTAAGATATCCTGGGCGTATTTTTCTCTGCCACAGCTTTATGTGATCAGACTCCAGAATTAACCTGGTAAATCCAGCCAAACATCTCTGGGCTATGCCGTGTGTGTGCGAGAGAGATTTAATGCCACACGTAACGGCAGAGTGACTCCGGTGCAGGTAACTGCTCGCACAGTTGGGCAGTCTTTTGTGTTGCGATTACAGAGCCCGGGATGGATGGTGCTACTGAAATGAGAATATTTTCCTGCCTTTTAAGTGACATAGAGCAGGAGATCAGCGTGTTTGAGGATTTTTCAAGAACGGGTAACCTCTGTAAGAAAAGTTCATCAATTTGTCTCTCCCCAGATTTTATTGAGTTGATGGTTTTCTAGCTTCCTTCCATTTTGAAGGCATTGCAGATTTTCATATTAAAAAAAAAAAGATTTTCATTCATGGCTTAATTTTACCCTGTTCCCACGACTTGCTGGCTTGCTGACAAGCCTGTTGATAAGAGTAGGTTAGTTTTCACTGAGTACAAACCTGGGCAGGAGATTGTTTGGGAGTCGTTTAAGAAACTATTTTTTTTCTCAGTAAAACCTAAAATTCATCCATTATTCCAGAAAAATAAAAACTGGGTTATCAGCCATGCCTGTAGCATTTGCCACGTGGTATGAAGCCACTGGAGCTGGCTACGCTCCTGGCACCGCGGTGGTGCCTGTGCAGGGTGGTGCCGAGAGCTTGGCCCAGCTCCTCGGTGCCATGGGCAGCAGATCTGGGGCTTTCGGCTGAACCCAGGCGTGGATCCGAGATTTTCCATGAGATGGCACAGAGGACCTTGAAAGACTCTTGCTGTCACTATGGTGACCTCTCCAGCGTTATACCCGTGGTGGGGTGGGTGATGTGCAGGGATTTTCCCACTGCCTCCTGCATCCCATCCTGCTCCAACTGGGAGCTGAGCCCTGGAGCAAGATATCCCCTGTCCCCTCAGCGGGGCATTGCATTGGTGATCGCCAGGAGAATCCCGGGAAAGGCCTGACTACCAGGGGCAGAGACACAACCTTTTTAAAGAGGTCAGTGTCATCATCAGGGAATCGACCCTCCAGCCACCTCTGAAAGCTTCTCAAGTGGCTTGTTTTGCACCGCTGCGTGGCAGTCCTTGGGAATGGAGCCTTTAGCAGCCTATAAAAGATTTAGGTGCAACTCAGCCAGCTGAATGCGAACCTTCAAGTCCCTACAGCCAGTCTGACCTCCCAGGATGCACTTACAGTTCCCTGGGCCAGACCTTCCTGCAGCCCTGGCTTAGAGCCGCTGCGCGGGTGGGTGCAGCCAGGCAGGCACAGGAAGGAGGAAGGAGAGTGCGCAGGGTGAGGAGCGATGCCATTAGAGCTGGAGACACATTAAGCTGTCTGTAGGGACTGCGGGAAAGAACAGCTGACGTTGTTCAGGCAATACAGGCACTGGAGAGGGGTGGCTGCATTCCAGCCCTGCGCTCCCACGCCGGGACAGGGAGAGCAGTGGGAAGTCAGAAACCAGCCGGGACCCCGCGTACTGTGTGCCCTCTCCAGGATAAGATATCCCTGAGGTGTATGCAAGGGTAAAGTTCAGCCCAGAGGGTGACACTTCACAAGCAAAGTGCCTCTCCTGGCAATATGGAAAAGCAATCAGCCCGTCTGGCATGTGATTACCAGTGACCTTCCCTTGCAGCTCCCCTGCTCTTGTTCATCAATCTGGAGACATCAGCACCTTCTAATAATGCTGGCACTGCTGGGAGGGGATGGAAAAGAGATTGTTTGACCTTACACTGCCCCTTTGGAAGTATTTAGCCTCCTCCTCCGAGTCCTCCTGTAGGCACAAGGGCACTAGGGCAGCAGTGACAGAAATCTGTGCTGCTCCCGGCACGTGGGGCTCCCGCCCGGCCGCAGCCCACGCTGCAGGACTGGGGCACTTTGCCATAGGCACTGGTGCAAAAAAATTCCCACTTGCAGATCTTGTCTGTGCTCCCTCCAGGTTCCCTGGATGCCAGCAGCGTGCTAGAAGATGAGGGATGGGCTGGGACTTTGCAGCCCACAGTGCTGTGCAGCCACAGAACAGAGATGTGTGCTGTGCAAGCTGAGTAGGAGAAACCTGACAGTCAGCTGGCAAATGCAGGCTCTCTCCTCCTGGGGATAATATAGGAGTTTTCTTCAAATCCCATTGCCAGCAAAAGGTTTTCTCCGTGTGGGACTGGGCCCTTTGTATTAGAGGGCTTGGGCTCTTCCCAAACTCTCTTCGCAGATCTCTTTGGAGCTCTTCTGTCCAAATAATTGTTGGATGCTGAATCAGCCTTGGAGTTACACAGCTGACACGGGTTTTTCTCTTGCTGTCCCCACTGCTCTCTCTTGCAATGGGCTTGGAGCAGCAGCCACAGCATTATCTCTGAAGCAATTTGCCTGTCTTAGACTCTTCAAGAGCATCCCCCGAGGGAGGGACGTGGTTTGCTGACAGTGAACAGCATTGATTGCCCCTGGTGACTGAGAAAAGCAGCGAGACCAGAGCAGCTCCAGCACTTACGCTTGGTACCAAGCAGGCAGAGTTGTCAGAGGAGCCTGGGATCCCTCCAGCCACCTGTCAGCTGGTGCTGACCCCAAAACAGCTCAAAGTCTTTGAAGAGGTAGCAGCACGTGTTAGAGAAGTGTGTTTCTCATGAGTGAAAAGAAAGCAAGCCAGGATAACAGCCAGACAAGGTGATGGTCTAGTTGTCCTGTTCAGGATTCAGGGATTGCCAGGCTTGTGACCCCCTGAGCATCTTTCCCATGTCGTTGCCTCCTGAGCAGAGGAGAAGATGGAGAGTCCACCGGTGAGCATGATGGGCACGGAAGGCCACCGCCATGCAGAGCTTCCCATGGGACTGGGGGGGGCTGTAGCATCCCAAAACCCCACTGGCCTGGATCTCCATCAGGAGCAGGGCTGAGCACCAGACACAAAGGGCATAAAGGAGGGATTTGCCTCTTCCACAAACCCAGCAGAACTGTGGTAACCAGGAAAATAAATACTTTTTCCCTCATCCAGGAAAAGGGATAAAACTTGATGCATTTCTGCCTGCCATGTGCTTTAGGAGCATTTGATGGCATATCCCTGTGAGCGGGGTTTGCTCTGGCTCTGAAGGTCTGCAGGTGGAAAAGAGCATCCTGGCTCCCTGGGACTGGGGCAAAGGCAATAGCCCTCACTAATAAAACAAGGACAATGGAAGGAGAGCAAGTTATACGTGGTGGGAGAGAGGATAGGTGGCACATGCACGCTGTGTGGCATCTGGTTGGATGGGATCAGCCAAGCACACACTCCTGATCTCACCCCAGATGCTCACTGCTGGCTCTGCTCCAGGTGATGCAGAAAGTCCTGTTCGGTCTGTGCTGTGGACACTGAGATGGAGCCAGAAGGAGAGAGAAGTTGACACCCCAGCAAGACCCCGGTTCTCATTTGGGTGTCAGCGAAGTCCGATGCTGATGACCCCTTTGCCTTCCTGCAGCAGCAGTGGGCTCAGGCTGCTGGGTGCTGGCAGCGGAGCGTGTGCCAGAGCTCCCAGCACAGCGCCTGGGGCTCGTGCCTCTGCGCACACGCGCGAGTGCTGGTCCTGCTGCAGGGTGTCCTGCAGCTTGTCCTGGATGTGTCTGAGCCTCCCTCTGTGGGCATCCTCAGGATGAGGTTTAGGGGCTGGTCAGCCAGCCGGTGCAGGGTGTGCTGAGCAGGGAAGGGCTCTGACACCCTGCCTGAAGGTCAGCGGTCGCTGGGGCACTGCAGTCACCGCCCTTCTTCTTTACATAGGCCAAAACTTGTGTGCTGTTTCCAGCAGGGCTCAGGGACGGGTTCTGGAGCAGTTTTCCTGCAGTGGGAAAGGAGGCTGGCCTCCTCTCCCAAGTGGCTCCATCCCCAGCAGACAGAAGGAAGCCCGTGGTGTGCTGCAGACACCCTTACCCTCACCAGCTGGCTGCCAGAGCTCTCCGCAGGCAGGAGAAGCGAGCAGGCTCCCAGGCTGTCCGGGGATGGAGATAAGCCCCGTACACCACGTATGCTCTGAAGGGCTGCAGGGTGTTTCCCATTCCCTCGGGGAAGCTGCACCCCAGTCCTGTGTGAGCTGTCACCTGCCTTTGCTGCCTGAACCCGTCACAAGGCTGAGTGCTCAGGGCTGGATGCAGCCCCTCTCTGATTGCCACTGCTCTTTGCTCAGGGCTGAGCACCCATGTCACCTCTCACAAGCTGCCCCTGTCACCAGCCGTGGGACCGGAGGGGCCTGAGTGCGGTGCTGGGCAGCAGGCAGCTCCCCACCGTCCCACAGCACTCCGCAGGGTCACAGTCCCCCGGGAAGGAAAACCCCTGTGGCGGTGGCCCAGGGTCCCAGGGGTACGGGAAGCAGTGGGCTGCCTTTGCAGCCGAGCGGATGGGCCAAGGAGAGAGGGGTGCTGGGGCAGGAGGTGCTCCCCAGAAAGGTGAAGGGGAGCGTAGCGTTGCTCCTGACCTTCAGAAATATCGGTGTCAGTTCCCTGCTGCAGCAGCTGCCAAATGGAGAAAGCAGGAAGAATTAGTTGCTGTGTTGTTACTTAAGCTGCAGTAAAATTTCCCTGTGTAGAGACAAAGAAGAGAAATAAACCATTGGCTCAGTCTGTCTCATCCCATCGACACGCTCACTCCTCGCTGTTGGAGCCTGCAGATCACGTCGCTCAATGGCTGGTCACGATCCAGGGGATTTCTCTGGGTTTATTCTTGTGGATGGATCACTGGAGATGTCAACTTCTTTGGGCGTGATTTGGGATCGGGTTAGTTCTTCCAGTCTGCTTTTTCCCTGTTCCACACCAAAGGGCTTGTCTGGTTGCTGACATTAGCCTGGCTCTGTTATAATCAGCTCTTACCAGAGCCCCAGGAGTGTTCATCAGACATCTCACATTTAGCAGCGCTTGAGAAGACAGTGAGGCTGGGAGCATCCTCGGATGAGCGACTTCGCATTGGGCAGAGGTACGAGGACATGCCCTGCTCACACTCCCCTTTGCCTCTTACCTCTGGATCCATCTCAACCTGCTTCCACACATCGGGCCAGGACTTGCTTCAAAGCACCGTTTCCACCGAGGCTGCTGTAGCCAAGGGCGGCTCAGCCGTTCGCCCGGCGGGCTGCAGCCCCGTGGGATGTGTGGGTGAAGGCGGGAGCAGCCGGCGGCACTTGGTGTACGTTGGGTGGCTCAGCCGGCATCCCGGCAGTGCAGGACAGACATCTTGTCAACTTGCCATCAGACATCTTGTGAGAGCCTCCTTTGGAAATTTAATCATCTCTCGTTAATGTAAAGCCTCAGATAAACTTTGGTATATTGCAAACAATGGTTAATTTTTTGAAGACCAACTTGCCCAGCGGTTGCTGAGGCACAGGACATGGCTGACACGGGATACGGCAGAGCCTGCCCAGCAGAGCAGAGCTGTTGTCGCTGCAGATGGTAGCTGCTGGTTGTGATGCTCATCAGAGAGACAGATGCTCATGGGCCTGCCCTGCACACTTCTCTCATCACATGAGGAGCCATTATTTTGGCACGTAGCAAGAAGCGACATCATTGTGCCCCTGTACTCGGCACTGGTGAGGCCGCACCTTGAATCCTGGGGTCAGTGTTGGGCCCCTCACCACAGGAAGGACATTGAGGGGCTGGAGCAGGTCCAGAGAAGGGCAACGAAGCTGGTGAAGGGTCTGGAGCACAGGGCTGACAAGGAGCGGCCGAGGGAGCTGGCGGGGTTCAGTCTGGAGAAGAGGAGGCTGAGAGGAGACCTCATCACTCTCTACAACTGCCTGAAAGGAGGGTGCAGTGAGGAGGGTGCTGGGCTCTGCTCTAGAGTAACAAGTGATGGGACAAGAGGAAACGGCCTCAAGTTGCACCAGGGGAGGTTTAGGCTGGAT
>NW_010113873.1:16487-20498 GCF_000699245.1 Pterocles gutturalis
TGGAGGGGGTCAAGAAACGTGTCGATGTGGTGCTTGGGGACATGGGTTAGTGGGTTGGGTGGGGTTGGGTTGACGGTTGGACTTGATGATCCTTGAGGTCTTGTCCAACCTTAGTGATTCTGTGATTCTATGATTCTAAGCAACTTTTTCCTGCCTGGCTCAGAAGAGAAGGGTTTCCAGTCTTGCTAAGGGAGGGTTGCTCAGCCTGGAGTGCACTAGCTCTGGTGGGTTCCCACGCAAGATGTCCCCCACAGAGTCCCCGTATCGCTGCACTGGGACGCTGCGTCCTCCCAGCCCCGGTGTGGTGACTCTGTCAGCTCCATGACACTGGGGCTCTGCTGGGCTTTTCGGCTTTGCTCAGTGGTTCACGCACTGATGCTACGAGTTGCTGCGTGCTTCCTACACCTGGCTGATGTCCTCTGGTCCAGCTACAGAGGGACGGGATGGTGGTTGGTGCTTCAGCATCTACCTGTTGGGTTTCTCTGATCCATGCAAAGTTAGCACACAATCATCACAGCAGCCAGCCAAAACTCTTTATTTTTCCCCACAGATTACTGGTGGCAGAGATTTTGATCACTTTCAAGGCAAGAGCTAATTAGCAGCTAACTGAATTAAGTAGAAGGTGCAGCATATGAACTGACTTTTTGCTGCTTTTGTGGCTGTCGTGAAGATTACTCATACCAATGAAATAATTGTTTCCATAGCAACTCGCGTACTGAGTAGGGGAAGAATTGGAGACACAAATGACAAAGACAAAGGCCAGATCTATAATGCTGAGAAGCGCATGCAAACAGAACAAACCACAGTGCAGTGCATCGTGATGCTACAGCGTGTGCTGCCTCTGACGCTGCGCGGGATGGCGTAAGGGGAATTCCACAGGCAGGAGGGTGGGGAGGAATCGGGCAGGGCAAGGGGATGCAGGGCTTGGTGCGAGGGCTGTGGTCTCTGACAGTGAGTTCAGGTGGTTGTTACTGCAGGGTTGCTTGCTCAGCAGCTGCCACAGCTCTCCTGAAAAACACAGTGGTTGTAAAGCCAGCCTGGTACATGCAGGAACAGCAGAGCGTTCGGAAGATAAGCAAGAATTGAATCTTCCCTTCACCTCTGCAGTGGGCTGATACCTGTCTTTGTCCGGGTGAGTGATCCACCAGTCTTCTGCCTTATTCTGGTTGCAAGTCGTGTTTTTATAGCCCCAAAATTCGGTGATCCCATACACAAGAGCAAACGGTCCCCGCCTGCCTGCACCGCCCTCCCTGGTGGTCACTAGGTGACAGGGACAGCGGAGGGATGTCCCCATGAGCAGCCTGGCCCTGGCCGGCAGCACCTGGCACCCCTGGCCATTGCTGCCGGTTCCAGATAGCTTTTGTATCTCAGCCTGCCAAAGGGCCATGTGGGGTCTCTCAAATCTTACTTACCTTTGGCCACCTCAGAGGTATCTGGGCACAGCAAGATAGACCAGGATTTTCAGAAGCAGCTACTGACGCAAGGCACCTGAACATTTAAATCATCTCCTGTGAGATGGCACCTGTGAGACCCAGAGTGGGTGCTCCCAGGCTCCAACCTGGGGTCCCTCAGCTGGAGATGCCAGCCTCCTGCCCGCTCCCCTGTCCCCTCCGCAGGGCGTTGCTGCCCTGAAATGGAGTTGGTTCTTTGTGGAGCCAAGGAGAGCAGGACCCTCCTACAGAACGTCAGAGTAATTTTGTGTTTGCAGATGGTACAGGCGATCATCGATCATCGTGAGACAGTGCACAAAGGCATTTATAGCTCATTGGACTGGTTAACTGGGCAATTAGTGGTCAGGATTTGCTGAAGTTAAAAACTTGATGGGCTTTCCTACAGGAGCCGAACACACCTGTTGATGGACTGATGATGGATCTCATTAGTGCTGAGAAAAGGCCTGCCCTGGAGCACCGCGTGCTTTAGCAGCACTGTGGCCAGATGTCCAGGCTCTCTGGGCTTTAGTGCTGGAGCCATGGAATGGGTAGGGTATGGTATGGGTATGGGTATGGCATGGGTATGGGTTCTGCATGGGTATAGGTATGGTATGGGTTCTGCATGGGTATGGGTAGGGTATGAGTATGGCATGGTATAGCATGGGTATGGGTATGGGTTCTGCATGGGTATGGGTATGGCATGGGTATGGGTATGGTATGTACTGTCCTGCACGAGGACACGCTGCTCTGCCAGGCACCAAGAGCAACAGCATGGTCCCAGGAGGTCAGTGCCTGGGCAGTTTAGTCCCCAGCCCTGTATCATGTTGTTAGCCCTCCCAGTGCAGCCAGCTCTGCAGGGGACTGCTGGATGTGACTTGAAGCAGGATCTGATCCATATACCGGCCATGCCCAAGAGCCACATGTCCAGCCATGCCTCTGCCGGGTGCAGAACGCTGAGGCTGGGTCTTGTCTCCTGGGCAGAGTCTGTCCCTGGGGGGTTGGCAGCCTCAGGCTGCGTCTTCAACGTGGGGCCAAACCAGGGCTCCTGCCACCGTGGCCAACTGGAACACAAAGCTGTTTACAAAACCTGGTGACAAAAGGCTTTTGGCTTTTGCATCTGCCAGTACCTTTGAATTTGGTGGTGGTGTGGCAGTCCCTCGGCGCTCTTCATGAAGCCTGAAGAGTGACCAGCCTCCAGCTGGCATTGTGGGGCTCACACACCAGCCTGTTGCCATGTCACTCCCATTTTCTTTGATTTCCTCATGTTGATGGTCTCTCCCTCCCCAACCCCCTCTGATAAGGGAAAGAAATAACAATTGATTCATATTGATTTGGCACTTCAGAGCGCTCTCCTGCCCTTTACTGCCAGTGGAATAACCAGGCTGACATGTTGTGGCTAATGCTGCACCTGGGGCTGGTTTGGACCCAGAGGGCAGTTCCCAGCAGCACAGCTCACGGCTGCACAGCACTGTGAGCTCTTCCTGCACCCAGCGACTCCAGTGGGCTCTGCCTGTCCCTCCAGGGCTGTGGGAGCCGCATCCCTGGGTGCGATGGAAGAGGTGATGGAGCCAGAGCGGCTTGTGCAAAGGCAAAAATCTGCCTGTGCCACGGGCTGAAGCACCATGCTGTGCTTTCACTGCTGGGAAACGCTGCCTCTTGGCCAAGCGTCTCCTCTGTGTCACTGCTGTCCAGGTGAGTCCAGGGCCTTGGGACAACAGGGAGTCTTCTCCTTGGTAAGGAGGCACCCTTCACTGTCGTGTGCCGTGCCCCTTTCCTGTGGCCTGATACCTCGTACTTGACTCAAGGACCTCCTGGCGCAGGGAGCTCTGCAGGTTGGCTGTCCTCTGGGTAAGGAAACATTAATTTGACTGTTTCCATCTTTCCTGCCGTTGTTTCCACCCAGCCCTCAGGAGCGTTGGAATCACTCTTCCAGCGCAGACCCTGAGATGTTCAATGTAGCCGACGTTCCTCCTCCTCTTTCCCCACCTCCTTTCTCCACCACTGATTGCTCTGGGCACAAAATGGCTTGAGAGCAGCCCTGAGGAGAAGGACTTGGGGGTGTTGGTAAATGAAAAACTGAACGTGACCTGGCAACGTGCGCACGCAGCCCAGAAACCACCCATGTCCTGGGCTGCATCAAGAGAAGCGTGGCCAGCAGGTCGAGGGAGGGGATTCTGTCCCTCTGCTCCGCTCAAATGAGGCCCCACATGGAGTACTGCGTCCAGGTCTGTGCCCCGCAATGCAAGAATGACGTTGAGCTGTTGGAGCAGGGCCAGAGGAGGCCACAAAGATGGTCCAAGGGCTGGAGCAGCTCCCGTGCCAGGACAGGCTGAGAGAGTTGGGGGTGTGCAGCCTGGAGAAGAGAAGGCTCCGGGGAGACCTTCCAGCCCCTTCCAGTGCTGAAAGGGGGCTACAGGAGAGATGGGGAGGACTTTTTACAAGGGCATGCAGTGAGAGGATGAGGGGTAATGGATTTAAACTGGAAGAGGGCAGATTTAGATGAGAGATTAGGAAGAAATGTTTTCCTGTGCAGGGGGTGAGGCAGTGGCCCAGGGTGCCCAGAGAAGCTGTGGATGCCCCA
>NW_010113873.1:20578-22609 GCF_000699245.1 Pterocles gutturalis
TGGGTGGGCTTTAAGGTCCCTTCCAACCCAAACCATTCTGTGATTCTGTGGTTCTATGAAAATGACATCTTCCCTTTTCCCTGAAGCTGCTCTGGTCCCACCGCCTGTCTCGGAGCCAGGCCACTCAGCTCATTTCACGTGGGCCTCTGTGTAGCCCTGGGCTTGGGCCGAGGTGAGCTGCAGGGCTCAGGTTCTCTTCTGCGCTCTCCATCCCTGGGGACCCTTGCCCAGACAATAACCTGACCTCTGCCCACCCCTCCCAGAGCCGCAGCACCCATCCTTGGGGAAGCTCTGCTCTCAGAAGACCTTGTATGGTCTCTCGCCTGGCAGAGTGTGCCAGAAGAAGGAGGAGGTGGGTGAAGCACATTTTGCCCTGCGTGGGGACTGCGCTCGAGGGTCGCTGGCCTGGGTGGGGGAGTGGCTCATTCTACTGCTGAGCCTGCCAGAGGCAGCCCATGATTATGACCCGTAGGACTTCTCTGGAGCATTGCAGAGCTCCAGTTCCCCAGGATGCACAAGGTGCTTGGAGTGCCCAAGGAGGGAGGCACTTGAGGAGCAGCAGATTAGCTCAACATAATGAGTCTTAAATACTTTCCTTGTCATCCCCCTCTTGGAGCTGTTGGGTGCCTCTCTGTGCTCAGGCTGCACTCAGGTTTCTGCAGGCGTTCACTCCCCTTTCTTTGCTTGTGTGATTACTTATAATTCCTGTTTAAATTCTTCTTATTTTCACTGTGTAATTAAGCAGAGGAGCGGCTTTTGTTCTGCAGTCAAAAAGCAATTAGCTGTGCTTTTTGCTTCATCCTTGTTTTTTAATTAGGACTTTGTTGATGGCTTTTGTCCTCAGCAGAAAATAAGGGCTGAGGCTTTTATGGGCTGTAGCTGCTGCCCAGGGCAAGAGGGGCTGCCCTCCCTGCCTGCTGCCCTCCCTGCCTGCTCCCTGCCTGCTGCCCTCCCTGCCTGCTGCCCTGCCTGCTGCCCTGCCTGTTGCCCTCCCTGCCTGCTGCCCTGCCTGCTCCCTGCCTGCCTGTCTGCCTGGCGAGGTGGCAGGACCTGTGGAGGTGGCCGGACCCGTGGAGGTGGCCATGAGATGCTCCCTTTGCTCACTGCTGCGTTCCCATTTGTAACAAGGCGCCTGTCACCTGCCCTCGGGGCTGAGGTCACTCGTGGAGGGATGCAGGGATGGATGCAGGGAGAGATGCAGGGAGGGATGCAAGGAGGGATGTGAAGAAGTGGGGTGTGTGTCTGGCTGGTGAGAAGAAGCTCTCTGGAAGACACAGCCTGGGTACCATTAGGTCCTTGATTTTGCTTGAATTAACTTTTTTATTGAGCACACCAGGACCCTGCTGACAAGGGGACAAGCCTGGAGCAGAGAGGCTGAACTCCTGAGTGAATGGAGGCGCAGAGCTGTGATGAGTGCGCTGCTGTCCTGGTGTCAGCTGGGACAGAGTGAACTCTTCCCAGCAGCTGGTGTGAGGCTGTGTTTGGGTTTGTGCTGAGCAGAAGCTGATCACACACTGATGGGCAGAGCTGCTGCCAGGACAGTCAAAGACTTTCCAGCTTCTCTGCTGTGCCCGTGTCTGCAGGGGCAGGAGGAGCTGGGAGGGAGCACAGCCTCAGTGACCAGCCCAGGATTCGACTTTAGGTTTAGGACTGAGACCCAAACTGGCCGATGGTCTGTTCCATATCATGCCCAGCATGGCCAGGAGAGAGGTGAGGATCTCTCTGGAAATTATCTTTCTTTCTGGGTCAGCTCTCCCTGGGTGGTTTCTTGCTCCAGGTCATCTCCCTCTGGGTCTCCCCTCTCTCAGGGTCATCTTAGTCTCTCAGACACTCTTATCTCCATTGCAGGATTGCAGTTTCGGGACTCTCCTTGCTCTGGGATTGTTCGTTGGGAACAGGCTGAGCCTTAGTCATCGGGTGGTGAGCAGTATCACTGTGTATCACTCATTTGTATATATTACTATTATTATCATCATTATTATTATCATTATTATTTCCAATATTATTAAATTGTTCTTATCTCATCTCATG
>NW_010113873.1:22707-24347 GCF_000699245.1 Pterocles gutturalis
GCACAGCACATGCCTGCAGGCTCAGGCCACTCCTGCCCACGCTGCTGATGGCAGTTTGCACGATGTTCATGTGGTGGGGACAGTGATGTCCCACGTGCGCTGTCCCGCTGCACCTCCTCTCCTCCCCTGCCCAGGGTCTCCTGGCCACCTCTCCCTGGGATGAGCTGAGCAGAAACGTTCCCCAGGAGAGCTCCAGAGTTTTTGAGGCTTAAAGCTTCTGTGTCCTGCCAGCACGGCAACTTGTGCTTCTGTGTTTGCTGCTGAGCAGCTCCTGGAGCTGGCCCCGGCCGGCCTGGGGGCTGGATCTGCTCCCTGACAGTAAAAATCGCAGGGTTTTGTGTGCAGATTTGGGCCATTCTTGATCTGTGCAGAGGAGATCAGGATCTCCCCCACTCCCTCAGCAGCCCGCATTTCTAACCTGTGACCTGCATCTCCTGCCCATCGTTTCCATCCTTTATTCTCTGCAATTGGTTTCATTCTGGCTTCTCTAGGCTTTCATCATCCTGGAGACAGGACTCTGGGTGAGCCCTTCCAGCTGGTCGAGGTTTATGTACCCCAGCAGCTTTCCTCAGCTTGGAGGTTGCTTCAAAAAAGAAAACTGGAGCACGCCCTGGTCCGTTCTCTTTGTTTCCGCAGAACAGTCGGCCCCTTCTCCTGTCAGTGCCCATGAGGCTGCTGGGTGAGCGTGAGACAAAGACGCTGCATCTCATCTCACCTCACTGCGTCTTCTGGGATGGCGTGTGAATCACAGCAAGGATTTCTGTGGACAGATCCCTCATCAGCAACCAGATGTATTTTGAATAAATGATACCAATGAATAATGAGGTTATCCCCACTGCTTTAGGCCCTTTTTTAATTGCACCCTTCACCTCTCCTTAAACTCTGCCTTCCGAATGGCATTTAGGAACGGCCCCGTGCCCCATCCATCACTGCGTGGCCGGGCAGCCCCGTGCTCCAAGTGTCCAAACCGACCCTGGGGTGACCGTTACGACAGCTTGATCCATGCTGTGGGTCACTGCGGCCCCTGGGACCACCACAGCATCCCTACCCTGGCCCTCCCCTCCCCTTCTGCTGCTTTTTGGGGTCGTGTTCCTGTGCGCAGAATGCACCAGAGAGGAGCTCTGCCCCACGGCCCCCCCTCCAGTTCCCCACAGTCCCACAGAGAGCCAAGAAGAGCTGATGGAGCAAGCAGTGCTGCGTGGGTGCGCTGGCATCCGATGGGGTCTCATGGCTGTAAGAGAAGTGGTGGCCCCCTGGGTGGCTGCAGCGAGGGGGATGCTGCGGTGTGGGGCATGGGCTCAGCTCACTCCCCGTCCCAGAGCTGGGTCCTGAGCTGCTCCCAGCACCTGGGGACCACTCACCTGGGCTGCTCCCAGCACCTGGGGACCACTCTGGAGGGAGACTTCTCCCTTGGGGGGCTGCAGTCTGCCCTGCAGCTGAGCTGCCCATGCCCAGGGGTCAGAGGGGGTAGGTTATAGCCGGGGGGAGTGTCCTGGGTTAAGCTGAGACAGAGTTAACTTCCTAATAGCCAGCAAGAGGCTGTGTTTTGGATTTGTGCTCAGAAGAAAGCTGATAAAAAGTGATGTTTACGCGGCTGCCAAGGTCTTTCAGCTTCTCTGGCTGTCTGCAAACAGGAGAAG
>NW_010113873.1:24456-27199 GCF_000699245.1 Pterocles gutturalis
TGAGGACCCTCTGGAGCCTCATCCCTTTTTGTTCCAGATCTCTTTTGCTCCGGGTCATCTCGCTCCAGCTGGTTGCTCTCCCAGGGTCATCTCCCCCCACCCCAGTCAGCTCTCGGTCTGGGACACTCGGGCTGTTATCTCTGTTCCGTGAGTGCGGTTTCGGGACTCTCCCTGCTCTGGGATCGTTAGCTGGGAATAGGCTGAGCCTTGGTCATTGGGTGGGGGGACAGTATCACTGTGTGTCACTCCTTTGTATATTTATATACACTATTATTTTCATACTATTGTAGTTTAGTTATTAAATTGTTCTTATCTCAACCCACGAGTCCATTTTTCCCTTCACCCCTTTAATTCTCTCCCCCATCCTCGGGAGGGTGGAGGGTGAGCGAATGGGAGTGTGGGGTTGGCTCCCAGCCAAGAGCAAACCCATCACAGGGAGGGTGGCAGCATGCTGTCCTGGCCCACGGTCGGTCTCCAGGTACCAGTGCCTGGTCTGCCGCCACCACCCTCCCTGTGCCCAGGCAGAGCTGAGGTTGCTTTGGGCACTCAGCAGTGGCAGGGGGTGTTTGCAGCATCGGCATGGGCACCCGTGCAGTGCTTTGCAGCTGTATCTCCACGAGTTTGGTGAAAAAAATAGAGGGTGCCTGGCACTGGCTTTTCACAAGGCAGCTGGACGATGGGAGCTGCTTCACCTGCCAACATCAGCATGACCCTCCTGCTAAACTGGTCCTGCCGGGTGGCTGCTGGGATTCACTGGTGTTGCCCCATCAGGAGCGCTGTCAGCGAGGCAGCACAGAAATCCAGATGTCATGCCTGTATTGATTTGTTTACTGTACGCCGAATGCTAAGTCAGGAACTTTTGGGGCTGATGCTGTTGGAAAACGCGAGATAATTACATGTTTCCGATTCTTTTGGGGGAGCGTGGCGTGACGCAGCTGTCAACAGTGGGGAGGGAAGGGGGCTGCAGGGAGCCCGGCTTTCCCGGCTGCCACCACAGCGCAGGCAGGCGCTGGCATGGCACCAGGACAAGGTGCTGCTGGTTGCTTTTGGGGCTGGGCACCAGGGGTCTGGGCCCAGCACGCCAGCCCAGTGGCGCTGCTGGCAGAGGCTGGGAAGATGGCAGGATCCCTGCCAGGCAGGGATGCTCCAGGACAAACCATCCTCCTGCCCTCTGGCTTTTTTTTGTTTTTTTTTTCTTTCTTCTTGTTAAGGTTTGTCAGATAATGGATGCAATTGTTAGTTGAATGCTAGATTCAATGTTGTGAGCAGCAGGTACTGGTGGATGAAGATTATTTGTATGTAATAACACAAAGATCCAGCTGCAGACCGGCTCTCCTGGAGAATAGTCACATCTTTTGCTGTGCAGGGAGCTAGGACAAAGCCCACTCCCTGTTTGTAATCCCCTGGAAGCCACTAAATAGCACTTGAGCAGGGTGTAAGCAGGGCAGGGCTGTGTGCCAGACCTCTCCCTGCATCAGAGGACGTTATCCCAGATGCATTATTCAACAAAAGGTATCAGTGCAGCTTTTTGCACCAGCTGAAAGCAAAATCACAGCCATTGGAAGCAGGCTCTTTGGAAACTAAAATTATCTTCACATCATATTTCTTCTCCAGTAATGCCAGCATTAAATTTTCTCAAATTCTGAGTCAGACGTCAGGAAAAGGAGCAAGAATGTAATTGGCTCAAATAAAATTTAGAAAAGAATCACAGTGTCAGGCTGTTTTTCTCCTTGCTGCCGTCTCTAAGCCTTTAAGGCACTCTGGTGCCGTGGTTTTGTGGGTGGGTTTGCAGGGAGCTGGAGAAATTTCCAGCTCGTTGATGTTTTAAAGAACAGCGCTGACCTGCTCCGGCGCCCGCGGGCACTGTCCGGCAGCAAAGCGCTGGCGACTCTGACTCTGCCGCGCAGCCGGGCCGGGGGCTGTGGGTGAACCCCTTCCTCCCCCAGTTCTTAATGGATCTCCTCTAATGACCTGTGAGAGCCGCCAGCCCTTACTGCTGTAACTACCCCCTGAACTGAAGAAAACCAAACCTGTCCGTTCCCCGATGCCGGTGAGAGAAGCACCCACCCTTTGTGCAGGGTGCGAGTCTCCCCTTGTCTCGCCCCACTCCCGTGGATGGTCGAGAGGTTTCTGGTGATTCCCCGAAAAGCAGCACAGGCTATGTGGAGTCAGACAATGACTCGAGGAAGCAATACAACACAAGTTTATTGACCTCAGCAACTGCAAAACCATCACCAATGGACTTCTCCGAGGCAAGCACCAAGTAAGACAGTAGAAAAGAGTTGGAAAGTAGGAAACAGGGGCGGAAAGATAGAGTTAAAGAGAGACACACAAACAGAGACACAGAGAACATCACCAATCCCTCGTCCCAGCACGTGTCTTCTCTTCAGGCAGAAGTCTTCTTTTCAGGCAGAACATACGTGCGTGGGGTGGTGATGTGTCGACCGGGGGGCGATGGATCTGCAGGGAGCACAGTCCGAGCTCACCTTTTATGCAGGTCGGTCCGGTCCAGTCCCCAACCGCCCCTGCGGGGGGCCCAGCATCCAGGTCACCTTCGGGGTTGACCTTTGGGGGGCGCAACAGCCCTGCATCCAGGTCAGCTTCGTGGGGAGGGGGAGCAGCTGGTTCTCCAGCGGGGAGACGACTCCAGCCCTCAGCTGCCATGCCCCACCGACAGATGTAACACCTTGCTAATGTTCCCAGACATGGTGGCGTCTCTTCTTTAGGAAGGTTTTGTCTGAGT
>NW_010113874.1:0-278 GCF_000699245.1 Pterocles gutturalis
CGCTGTACCACCAAAGAGGCTGCTGCACATCACGGTTCCCGCTTTGTGAGCCCGGGATAATGATACTTTCCTGCCAAAACATGAATGAACGGGGCTCGCTTTTTGCTTCTTTTTTTTTTTTTTTTTTTTTCTTTCCCCTGCAATGTTTGTTCATGCAAAATTCATATCTGGGAAGGGCATCTTAAATCCCTGCTTCTGAGTCAAAAACGGAAAGTATGGAAGTGAAAAGAGAGATTGTATCATTTAAGAAATATGATTCATGAATTAATCCTCCTCTG
>NW_010113874.1:293-496 GCF_000699245.1 Pterocles gutturalis
GGGACGAAGATTTCAAATTAAACCCACTATTATATCCCAAGACATTTAATCAGCTATAATTATAACACATTCAAAATGAAGAATATGCCTTGACAGTATTTTTATTGTTATTGTTCATCGCATGATGTTAGACAGCTTCAGAGGCACAGGAAAGAGAAGTAAACGGGTTACAAATAGGGAATTATCCCTCGTTTAGCATTAAA
>NW_010113875.1:0-237 GCF_000699245.1 Pterocles gutturalis
ACCAGGCCCAGCCTCCCCCGCGGGTGGCGGACAAGAGAAATGCAAAGCTGCTGCGGCCTTGCGTGGGGCTATCTCAGGAGCTGTAGTGGTCTGTGGTCCCAAACGGAAAAAAGGGCATTGTTTTCCCCTTAAATATTATCACACATCTTGGGTGCGTTTCCCAAGGGAGGCCGCAGCCCGACGAGGGCAGAGCGTGCCGCACGGTTCCCCTCAGCCACGGGAAGAGCACTCCGCTCC
>NW_010113875.1:347-2342 GCF_000699245.1 Pterocles gutturalis
AGCCCTGTTTAGGAACAGCAGGCAGAGGGCTGAGATATGAGGTATAAATCCCTACCAATATTTCTGCGTCGTTTTTTTCCCACCGCCTCACGCTCCCGTGAGTGATCATTCCGTGCAGGGAACCGTAGGGACGCGCCAAGCGTTGCGACAAAACCGACAAATTTCTATGATATGGCCGAGAAATGAGCGTGGTCCCGATGGAGCAGGGGCCGAGCCGGGGCCTCGCTCGGAAACGCACATCCAGGCGCCGGGAAGGTTCTGGCGCCGGGAAGGTTCTGGCGCCGGGGCCCTTCTCCCGCACCCACCCGGGAACGGATCCGGTACGCGCCGTCCCCGCGTTCGGGATTTGTACGGCGGGTTTGGTTCGTTCCGTTTCCCTTCCTCTTCTCTCCTCCCCGCCACCGAACCAGGCACGCTTCCATTCCTGCAAAACGCCAGCTCTAGAGGGAGGCACAAGCAAGCGGAGCTATTGTTCTGGGTTTATTTTATTCGCGTAATTGGTTAAAGGTTGTAAACTCCGGGAAACGGCAGCAAAGCGGAGAAGTAAACATTTTGCTGCATGGATTTGCATAAATACACCCCTAACCCTAGTGTCCAGGAAGGATGGTGGCCCTGGTTTAAGGAAACCCAGTCGAATGATGCTCAAAAAACCCCTCATTTTTTTCAAAATAATATCCTCTGCCAATGGCACCGGCACGTTGGGTCTCTGGGCAGGGAACAAGCCGCCTTCCTGCGCTGGCTGGCGGCGGCGGCTGGGCGCAGCGGGGTCCGGGGGTCCCTCCCCACGCTGCCTGCGGGGGAACGAGTAACGGGGTCCCCTGCATCCCAGCGCGGCCCTTCCTAGACTAGTATTTCTAAGAGAAAGAGCTGTTGCCGCCGTTGTTTTAAATTTCCACACAAAGATAATAAAATTAAAATATTCCTGACGAAGTTCCCGTTAGCGTCGCTCTCCCACGGCCGATTGGGAATGCAGACACGCCGGCAAAAACTGACTTCTGGTGCGCAGATCATCTGTGAAGGCCTAGTGGTAACTGAGATTGTCCCTGTCCTATTCAGAAATTTTTAAAAAATAGCTGTAGTTGTTAAGGTATTTGCCCCCGTAGCCTGGCAGATGAATCTCTCCCTCGTTCGTGCTTGAAGACTTGCTAAGAAAAAGAAAAGCGAGACAGAAATTGGCCCGGGCGGTCAGTAAAACCGGAGCCATCGAGCTCCGGAGCAAGCAGCGGTATTTTGGCAGGGAAACGCTGCAGCTGCTCGGGAGGAGCGGCGCGAGGCAAAAAAAAAGCCACAGCGCGGATATAACGCGCCTTCGATTTCCGCGGAATTTCTCCGCTCCCACGTCGAGCAGCTCGGCGCGGCCGTGGGTGCTGCAGGGCCACCGGGAACGGTGCCGGTGTCTCCGATGAAGGATACGGTGCACCGATGTGATATTCACGGGGCTGCAACTGCCCGAAACACCGTGTTAAAAACATCCTGCAGCTTTGGGAGTAGATATTTTTGTCAGCGCTATTTTCGAGGCAGGTACACTCAACACGCAGGCCACTGACGGAGGGCTCTGGCTATTCCCTGAAACAAAACACCCACAATAATTGCGTCTTCGAGCCGAGCGCTCCGTGTGGACGCGGGGCCGTTTTTACTCTTTTCCAGTACTTTCTAAAAATCGGGTTTTCCCTGTTGGTGCCTCAGGTCCGAGCGCCCCCGGGAAGGTTTTACTGGGGGCAGAGGCAGCCCCGCCTGGGGGGGTCTGCGGGCAACCTGGGAGCGATGGCAACACCCCGCACAGCCCGGGGGAACCGCAAGCCTCGGGGTGGGAAAGCAGCTCGGAATATTTTTGGGTCGGTGACGGCTCCGGCTTCAGTAGTGGGCGCTAAAGGAAATGTGGTGTCTTTTAGGGCCCGGCGGAGCTGTGGTGGGGGGAAATGAGGGTAAAGCCCCCTTTCGTTGGGGCAAGGCACGATCCGACGGGCACAGCGCTGTCCTGCCCTTTGTGCCGCT
>NW_010113876.1:0-202 GCF_000699245.1 Pterocles gutturalis
CTGGCCTTACTGGAGAAACTGGTATCGATGCTGGAAGCGGTGGAAGGTCAACAGCGTCAGATGGAACAGAGGCAGCGGGGTTTGGAAGGGGCAGTGAGGGGCATTCAGGGAGACCTGGGGAAATTGTGTCGCAGTCACGGGGCGACAGGCGAAGCCGTGGAGAAGCTGCTGGAGAAGTCGCGGAAGGTGTGTGCACATAACC
>NW_010113876.1:248-27036 GCF_000699245.1 Pterocles gutturalis
AGCATCACGCCCAGCTGCTCCGGCGGGACCGCTTCAAGGTGCTCATCTTCCAGGTGAGAGGCCCTACGACCACCCCTGCAGCCCACACCCCCTCTCCCAGCCCCACCAGGCTTATTCCCAAATTTGAGGGAAGAGCCCAATTCTGCTAACTCCTAGCAAACTTGGGGAAAGAGCCGCTTCTTGTTCTTAGCAAACTTTTTACTAACTTTTTTACTAACTCTTAGCAAACTTGTAAAAGGAGCAGTCTTTTTTGCTATCTCTTGGCAAACTTGGAGAAAGAGCCCTCTTTTATTATTAGCAAATTTAAGAGAAACATCCACTTTTACTCTTAGCAAACTTGGGGGAAACACCTGTTTTGCTAACTCTTGGCAAACCTGGAGAAAGCGACCTTGCTTTGGTAACTCGTAGCAAACTTTGGGAAAGAGACATCTTTTACTAACTCAGCGTATATGGGGGAAGAGTTGTTTTGTTGTGGAGTTTTTTCTTAGGCAAACTTGCAGAAAGGGCCCTTTTTTTCAGCAAACTTGAGAAAAGATCTAACTCTTAGCAGTGCCCCTAAAAACTGCCCTTGCATCAGCTCTCGGAAGCAGGAGAGGGGCAGCGCTGCAGCTCCCTGTTGCACCCAGCCTCACATCCCGCTTAGATCTTCAGGCTGTTCTGGCTCATTCCGGGATGAGCTAAAAATTCAGCTAAAAACTCTGCTTCCTGGGAGGCCATCCAGTGATAGCAGCAGTTTGCATATTTTCCCCTTTTTAAGCAATGGTCTGGATAGAACACAGTGTGAGCTTTAACTAAACACAGGACTTGACTTCTACATCTATTAAAAAAAAAAAAAAGGCGGACCTCCACAAGGCGCGGCGAGAGGGAAGGAGAGCAAGCATGGGGCTGGAGCAGCCGCAGGTCGGGCACATCACCAGCTCCTCTGGCTAAACTTGTCAGCTACATGTTACATCTGTTAGAAGCTAACTCTACTTCTTGGGTTGCTGCGGGTATTTTTTCAGTTTAAACAAACCCAAAACAACAGAGCAAAACTTGATTTTTAAAAGCTGGCAGGCCTGGTTAGTGCATAGGCGCTTCCCCCAGAAAGGAAGCCCCCACCTCCCTGCTTATTGTTCTTCCAAATTACTGTCCAGGCTTGTCAAGCCAAAAGAGGAGGACCTGCAGTGTGCACTGAGGATGGTGGTTTCCACCCTAGAAGGAATGTGGAAATTATTCCAGGGACTGGGTAAATTAAAAGATACATGTTCTCTGGACTTCTTCAAGTAATTTAAGATCTGTTACTGTAAGTCAAAACATTGTCATCTCCCAGGGCGTGTTAGCTAATGACTGGCTTCTGCCTTCAGGCTTAGACATAGACCCGTGGGCAGGGTGCACCAGCTTGGCCTGTGGGAAGGTAATTTTGTGTCATTTTGGCTACCTGAGAGCAGGAGAATTAAGGCCTTGCTATTGCAACTACAGCATCTTCCTCCAGGGAACCCAAATTTTAGCATTTTAAGATGACATAGTGTGTAGAGGAAAGATAAAATCACAGCTGTGTGGGGGCAGTTATGGTTGCCTCAGCTAGGGATCCCCATTACTGCTGCAGAGGGGCAGTGATTTGCAGGCACTGGGTAAAAGTACTGGTAAAACTTGCCAAGAAGGGTTTGAAGGGTAAAGCAGCGTTCCAACAGGGGAGAGCTGGCTTGGCTTGTTTCCTGACACTAAACAGCACTGCAAAGCTAAGGCCTGTTTAAACCTTTGAGCCTTTCCTTACTACCAGGTCCTAAAATCCACAAACCCAATGCAAACAACACAGGTCTGTGCCCCAGAACAACAGCTAGAGAAAATCCATTGCTTCTCCACTGCCTGTCACTGGGGTGGTACCTTTGGACAGGAGGTCTGTTCTTCATTGCTTTTATGAGTTTAGTTGACTGTGTTCCCATCTCTCACTGGAAAATATGTTGCCATGCCGGTGATGGGGAGATGAGCTTAACCGATCCCAAGCTGGTGCAGATCAGGAACACAAGCCTTAGAAAAAAAACACTACAGTTAAATTCCGTTTAAAAAAAAAAAAAAAAAAAAACAGCTGTCAACTGGGAATTGCTCCTGGCACTGTCCTGTTGCTAAAAGGCAGCGTGGCTGTCTGGAAAACCAGGGCGGCCAGCAGCGCTTGCTTGGGGCGTGGGAGGGTGGCTGGGGTGGGCAGAGCCTGGGAGGAGCTGGGATTTTCCACTGGGGAAGCAGCCACACCCAGAGGGATGGTGGGTGCTCACGAGGCCAGGCCCATACGCCTGCTGCTGGCCTGGGCAGGTGGCTGACCTGTGTGCCCACCTCCTCGAAAGCTTCCTGGGGGCTTTCCTTACGAGGCGGAGGTGGGATGACCTGGTAGTTGGTGGGGCCACCACAATGCTGGGATAATTGTACAGAGGGAGAAGAGCAGAAGTCTGGCGGGGTTTCTGTACCGCCCTGAGCAGGAATCCATGGAAAAACAATTGCAGGAAGGAGAAGTCGCAGCAATGACGCCATATTGATGCCAGATTTCTGTAAAAACAAAAGGGAAATCTGGATATGTGAGACTTCCCTTCGGTTGAGGGATTCTTCTTTTCCACTGAAAAAAAAACAATCCCAAACTTCACACAGCATGTTTTTCATTAGGACCCGCTTTTCCAGTTTAGGAAGACAGCTCAGTATGAAAATAAAAGTATACATTTGTGATTCAATTCTGCATTCACTGTATACCTCAAGCTCCCTGATCCTTGGTGGGAGCACCGAGCACAGCCAAAACACATGACCGAGCTCTAGCTCTGCATTTTATGAAACTGTGCTGCCACTCGCCAGCATCAGCTTTCCCTCAGTGTACATGCTGAGAATGAACTGCGTTTAGAAAAGTTCAGCTATTTACATATTTTCCATTAAAATGCTCATAGTTTTCCCTCCCTAGGCTGTCTGCATTGTTCCTAGTTTGCATATATTTCTTTAATTGGTGACATATTTTAATGCAGCTCCATTCCAAGCATTTCAGGATGCAAAAGTTATTACAAATGCCACAAGTGACACAGCAATTTTGCAAAACACTGAAGTGACTGTTTTAAAAATCCTTGTTAAGCTTTGGCATTGTTCCCCTCTATTTTGTTCTTGCCACATGACCAGCTTTTTGGTTCTGGTTTGGTGGGGGTTTTGTTTGCTCTTTCAGCTGCAGAAGCAAAATACAAGATAGAAAAGGCTCATGTTTAATTTTTCAATTAAATGTCATGTTTACTAGTGAATAGGACAGATAAAATAACTCAAAATTGCAGCTTGGGGTCAAGCACACTGATATTCAAGCCCCTTTCAGATGCTGCTCTTGGTAAATGCTTCATCCTGAAATGAAGCAAGAGGAGGGCACAGGAAGTTAGCTATTTGGTTGTATCTTGTTGTTTGGGTCACTGTAATAATCTTTTGAAAAAGCAACTTCAAACTCAAATAAGTGAGAGAAACAGAAGAATTACAAACCTATAACGCTATTATCTAACTACTAAATTTCCCACTGGAGCTTTGCAGGGAGAATACTCTTATATTGATTAGTGACAAAAATATCTCACATGGCTCTTAGGACTTGATCCAGCTCTGCTGTGGGAGGTCAGCGGGACGGTGCAGCCAAACCCACAACACATTCCCGAAATGGCCCAGCCTAAACAGGACACACAAGTAGGCGGCTGGCAATTTCCTCCTTGCCCGTGGTCCCAGCCTGCTCCCTGCCCTCCTCCCTCCCTGTAGTGACATCCAGGTCTGAAGAACATTTTTTTGTCTGAAGGAAAGTAGGTGGAGCTACAGCTGTTTTTAGAGGAATTTGTCATCTTATGACTTATTTTGTGTAGCAAAACAAGTTTGAGACTAGTAGTCATTTAGACATATAACAGCATCTACAAAGTACAGATGATCCTGGACTGCTGTGTAGGCATGGGAAAATGCCATCTCCCCTTCTTGAAGGCCGTGGCCTCTTGCCACAAATCTAACTAAAATCCAAACCAAAGCACACTGATTTCCCTTGTGCAGCATCAGAGGTTCAGCACTCCTGAGTAAATTAACTAACTACCTGTTCACTCAGGCCATCCAGTTTGGTAGTATGCCATTATGGATCTTATCTTCCTTTCTGGTATAAGATAGGGTTGACGTTATGACCTATAGAAGGTTCCCAAGAATGGCTGATCAAAGCCCCAGGGAAGGCACTGATTTTAACTTTCCAAGTATTACTAGTATTAGGAAGAGTTGTTTTAAACAGAGAAATTGCACAAGTCTATTGGGCTCCTACCTGGAAAAATATAATTCAGAGGTGCTAGCTACCTACAGTCAAGATTATCTGAGAAAATGCAAGTGCTGTTTTTGAACTTGGATGTGGAAAATAAAAAGATGTACTGCTTTCTCAGCATTTTATATTAGATCAAGAAGAAAAGATCAAAGTTCTACTTTTTTTGGCATGGAAAATAGTTATACAGTTTGTAACAGTTGGCATTTTTCAGTGAATTGTTCTAGTTGTCCTAAGTGAAACACTAGACTGCCTGAAAAATGTATCAAAACAAAATACAGGTGTCATATAAACTTGTTAGAACAGAAAGCTACCGATAGCCCACTTACAGGTTATCAGGAACTCTATTTGAAACAGAAACATCTGTTCCACCACACAACATTCCCACTATACCACCTTTGTATTTCCACAGCATTTTACTTCATTTATTTTCATTTGCATTTTAATAGTTCCTGTAATCCTAAGGTCTTTAAAAAATGTGAGACAGGGAAGCATGTCATTCCCATTTTACAAGCAGAGTAATAGATGCCCAGAGGCTGATGTTTTCCAGGGCCATGCAGGAAGCTTAGACAGAGAGGTGATTTCTTGAATGCCAGTACTGTCTGATAGCCAAAGACCACCTAGGATCTGCTTTTAATTGAATCATTAGCTCATTATTGTGTAGTATATTTTTGATTGCTTTTTTTTCTTCATAAATACAAATAGTTTGACAGTATCCCTTCTACTCAGTCACAAACTTGATAAAAATTGAAACAAAATTTATGTCCATATTCTTCTGGAGACTGCATGCAGTACTTCAGTTTAACATGAATACTGTAGACACAGAGCTAAACTGACCTGGAGAGGAGCCACATAGGCACATCTCTGGCTCAGACTGCGCTGCGGTCAATCTCATATGACACCACTTCCCTAGACTAAATACTTTAAAAGTTACAACCTATCTTTAATCATTAAAATCAGAGTTTTCTATGCCATTCAGGCACTTACACCTGAATGTTGAGATGCTTAAAACTGTATGCAATTACTTAGGTTTGGAAAGAATGCACAAGACACATAAATTATGCTTTATACTGAGTTCTTGTGCTCTGGGGAATGATTTAACGCTGCACTCACTCAGGTACTCCACATTTCTGTAACTGCAGTGGAGAGAAAATATAAATATTTGTACTGCAGTTACAGCTGTTTTCACTTAAAGCTGGTGCAGGTTTTCTTTGTTTTGTTATCTTGGTCACTGTTGCCGACAGTTGCAACAACATTATAGGTGTCTGGAGAAGAGTGCTGGCTTTATCAGATGTTCCACTGCAGGCAAAGGGCTTGGAAAACTTTGTGTATGTCAGTGTATCCCACTGAGGCCACTGGTCCAGGAAGGTATGTGGAAACCATAGAAGCAACAGTCAGACATCCATTTTTTGAGACTTTTCATTTTTATATCCTTGAAAGGATATTCATCAACACACTCGAATCACAGTCTATATTATTATATTCGGTGTATATATGGTATGAAATTATTCTGCCTGTCCATGTGCATATTCTTGAGTTCCAGAAGCGCTACAAGGTAGTCGGGAGTATTTCGTTGTACAAAGTACTGTGGTATATTCAAAAAGACATCCTTATACAGTCTTGAGAGCAAAATTAACTTGAGACACTATTCTTTCCAGTGATCACAGCTGTATGCTCAGTCCTGAAATAATAAGCATGAACTTCAAAGTGTATGTGGCCTTTTTTCCCCCTTAACTGTACGCTCAGGCCCACTAGGGACAGATCTGAGACTATTACAACCATTTCACTCAGCGCTTACTGCTTTTCGTATCTAAAGATAAATACAGGAGGTAATAAAAAAATTCCTTCCAATCCATAACACTAGGTGATACTGCATGCACTCTGTCTGAAGGTGATAAAAAAGGTAATAAATAGAGAATATGCAGACCTAAGGCATAACGATTCTGAAAAGAAAAAGGAGTGTGCGAGGAGCCTCGTTTTCTTCATGTAGGCAGATGCCTGCAAAACCTACCGCAGAACAGAGTGTTCATTGTGCTGCCTCTGAACGGCTTGGCATTGCAGAGCTGCTGTGCTCTGTAGTCTCGGAGGTCCTTCATTACAAGATGCAGTTTCTGCCCTTGTTCAGCCTGTTTTGTTTTCAGATATGTTCTTTCTGTCCGTGCCCTTTCTTGGTTTTGTTTCTAGAAAACAATCATTTTCCTCTTAGCTAGAAGTGACTACTAGTGTTTTCTATGTAGTATAATGTCTGTTTATTTTTGGATGTCATAAACTTTTTTTAAAATTATTTTTCAAGGAGTTGCCCTGTTCAAATTTTTAATATTTACCAAATTACCAAGTTTTTTTTCTGTGCTGTAATTAGATGGGAAATAGCACTTAGTCCAAACATAGTAGACTGCATAGCTTCTCAGTACAAACAATCCAGATTTAACAGCAACATACATTTCTCTGAAATACAGTGGGAGCGCTAACTGCATTTGCCATCTAAGGTAACAGATGCACCCAGCATCTCTGCAGAGATATTCCCAATCTTTGGCTAGAGAAACTGAAAGCTCTGGGGGTTATATGATTTCTGTAGGTCTACAGAGGAGTCTGTAGTACGACCTCCTTAGCCATCATACCGTCCCTTCTCCCCAAGGATAGGGGTACAACTTTACAGCTGAACTCTTTAATAAGAGCATCTAATTCAAATGGCAAAGAACAGGATTTCCATTCTATATGCATTCCAAGTCACTCTGAAAGAGAAATCTTGCAGCTGACAGCTCATTTGTCTTAAACTGTACCAGATAATGGTTCAGTGGGCTTTGAGTGGCTTGTTACTGGTTAAATATACTGAAACATAACAGAAGAAATGTTCAGCATCCTTCATTTCATCCTGGGGTGAGAGGGGGGAGTAATTGTTCAGGGTTGTGCTTTGTTTATTAAATTTGTGTCCTGTGAACTATGAAACTCAAATATTGTCAATTCTTTCAGGAGGAAAATGAGATCCCTGCCAGTGTTTTTGCAAAAGAGCCTATTCCCAGCATTACAGAAGGAAAAGAGGAGCCTGTGGATGAGAACAAAACACTGGAAGAAACCTTGCACACAGTGGAGTTGGGTTCAGATGATGAAATGTTTCATGAGGAAGATGATGTGGATGACAGTGCAGAGGAGAAAACAGAAGAATCAAGAGCTGAGAAAATTAAAAGATCCAGCCTCAAGAAGGTAGACAGCCTCAAGAAGGCATTTTCCCGCCAGAACATTGAGAAGAAAATGAACAAGATCAGCACAAAGATTGTCTCGCCTGAACGGAGAGAAAAGATCAAGAAATCACTTACTGTACATCATCAGAAATCCTCCTCTTCAAAGAGTTCAGCTTTCAAAGTATCTCCCCTCACATTCAACTTGAAGAAAGCCCGTGAAGGAGAAAGCCCTGCTGAAGCTGAGGACAAACCAACAGAAACTACAAGTAACGACCAAGCTGACAATGAGGATGAAGCATCATTCACTGACATGCACTCGGATATGACACCTACCACCTCACTGACCGAGGAGGGCAAAGCAGTAGCTGATTCTCTAGAGAAGGAAGCCAGAATGGAAGGGAATGCCGTGATGAACAACAACATCGAGCTGTCCATTGTTGAAGATGATGAAGAGTATGGAACGCCTCTAGAAGTTCCTAGCCAGAAACTGTATGATGAAAGAAACAACCCAGTTGGTGGGGAAATGGAACAATCTGATGAAGAAACAACCCAAGCAGCCGTCCTGCAGATAGACCAAACAGCGTAATCAACCCAAGCCTTCCTTCGCCTTCCAGATACGCATGGTTTTACTTTGGCGAGTAACTGGTTTCTGCTACACAGGCGGTAGTAGCAATTCAGTTTCTTCCATCCTTTTCTCTGCAGTGGTAATTTATTGCATCTTGTTGGAATGCAGAGTGAACAAGGTCAGTGACACAAGCTGGAACATGCTCTGTTTTAGGCCAAGTCACTGGTGTTTATTAATTTAGAGATGCTGTCAGCTGGTGTAAGAGACTAGCAGGAAAAGAGTATGTCTAGTAGAAGCAAGCTGGTCAGTTAGGTCAGACGAATGTGTGGAGTGTGGTCGAAAACCAAACATGTCTGTTCTGTTTTCTTCTCTGTCAGTATTTCACAGCACTCTGAGTAGCTTTGTATGTAAATGTAGAAATACCAATGAGAACATTTGATTTCGGTTTGCATGCTATGCTCTGTGAATACTAACAGCCTCAGTAACTATGCATACACATTGTTGGGGCTTTGCTCCACGATGCTGTAAGCCTACAAGAGCAGAGTACTTAAAGGGTGAGGCTGAAAAGTTGGTTCCATCAGTTTCAGTGGGGGAAAGATTTTTGCCAGAAGCCTCTTACTATTCACTTTGAAGAAGTGACTGTGTTTAGGTGGAAATCAAAAGATGTTTTTCAGCCTACCAGAGTTAAGGAAATACATTAATGATAAGCATAATGTGATCAGCTACTGTACCTTTAAGGGATCAGAAATCAAAAAAAAAAAAAAAGAATAGTCTGAAGAAAGTATGAAACCCTATGAAATGTAAAAAAAAGCAAAAATAAAACCCTGCAATATGAAATCTGTACTGCCAGCTTAAAGAATATATCCTCAGATAGCACTAATTAATTAAGTCTTAGTCTTTATAGTAATATACTATCAAACTTGCACCTGCACAGCTTGGTATCTCAGAGTATTTTGAAAATAGCATAATTTATCTTTTTACAAATTATTTCATATATAGAGCTATATCTACACAGAAGAGTTACATAATTACAGGGATGTAAGGACAATTTTTTAAAAAAGGTGAAATACTCTTTTAGACATGTCTAAAGGGAACAATCTGTTATGGACTGAACTTCATGGCAGGGATGAGTTTACATAAGGATGAGTCTGCAAAGCCGCAGGATTTGATTTTCTGCTAATAACTTTCATCAAAGCCACCTACCTGCTCTCAAAATTACAAGTCTGTAATTTTTCAAAATTCATTGAAAATACGATGTTACAGGATAGTTTGCTCACCATGAATGTTCATTCCTGTCACTTAACAAAGGTGAGGGGGAGGGGAGAAAAGGGAAGCTCAATACCCACAACAGTTACCTTACATCCTTGTTTGTTTATGCAGTGGGTTATTTTTATTTTTATATATAAAGTATATATATATAAAATTCTACTGATACTAAACATTGCACTAAAAGGTTGCTTCCTTCAACTTGTATTTAGAATCACAAATTACCAGGGAAATAAAAACTACAACAAAAATACCATTGTGAAATGATTAACAGATATTACTCCACAGGAGTAATATCTGTGACCAGTAAATCACACTGGAAGTTAGTTAATAAGAGCTTAGTGTAGGCAAGTACTATTAAGAGTTAAGCTCTTAAGTGTATGGTATATAGGAGATACGGTTTGTAAGAAAAATCATGGCATAACCCGTGCAGCTATACTTTTATTTTGTATTAACTACAATGGATTTCAATCATTTTTACTTGTAACTAACTACAAATATGGCAAATAAAAGCATAACATAAAACACAGTCATGTCAGTCTTTGGGAGAAGGTCTGAGAAGTTGGCAAAGATGAAATTTAAAGGTCAAGCATTTATTATGTCATTTCATATCCCTGTTGTACATATACCATTTTCTTTCTCATCCTCTGTTGTTATTTAGCAAAGCAAACACCAATACTCAGGCTTTGCTTTCCAGACACTCATCAGATCTCTAGCACATCTGAATGTCGTCAGGCACTTTCCAAAATCTGCTAGCTCCATCTGCATTTTTTATTGGACTGCAGCATACTTCTAATACTTTAAATAGTCCTGGAAAGCATTATTTATATTGAAGTGTATACTCTGTTTATGCACACAGATAAATTCATGTCTTCTAGAGTGCCACATAGTATTTAGGAGGCTTAATTTTACTGACAGACCAAAGAACACACGTTTAACCTTTATGTAACAGCTGTCAACTTCCTGCAGCCACCAAGCACTAACCAGGAACCCCAGCATCGTGTTTACATTTCACTTTCAGATATACCTGGTTTGTTTGTCCTGATAAGCTTTAATTCAAATACCCCTGGCCACAGTTTATCCAGTTTTAGAGATGCCAAAACGAATCCCACATGCAGTGTTTTAAGGGCATTACAATGCTATCCAGTAAAAATATCGGAAATGCATATACTGAGCATCTGTGAGAATTAATTCAAATACCCACTTCAGGATACACTACACACAGCCATCAGTTGCAGGACTAGAATTAAACATTTTCTCTGTCACATTCACACATTTACAAGGACAAGCAGGCCTGTAATCCTAGCAAACATAGGAAAGCATGCTTTACAAGAGAGAAAAAACATCTACGCAACTCGCAAATGTCTGCTTTTGTGCTATATTATTTAAAAACGAGGGGACAAAGCAAGCTCAGGATCCTGAGATGTCCTCCAAATTGTTTCTTCCCCTTTCCTTCCATTCTCGAGTTGTGACTAAAAACATTAGTCTGAAAAGCTTAGTGTTTCAGGGAGGAGACAGACTACAGCACCAGCAGCACTCTATTCTTTCAAGTATCTGAAGTATGTGCCTGGATCTTGTCAGGCTGGCAGATGTCAAGCATACACACAGGTATTCCATGCTTGTGCTGACAGGTTTGTCTACATAATTACGTTTTTAAATAACTGCTTGCTTACGCTTCTTGACATGATAACACAGGTACAGCCTGTGAGCCCCACTCGTACCATTATTCTTTGGAAGACCTGACCTGTTAGCTGCTGCACGGATTCAGAGTTTGACCTCCACCGAATTCGGCAGGCGCTTTGCACAAAGAAAGAGGGTGCGATAAAGTCCTTATGGTATAAATATTTAAACTAACAGCACTCGGTGGCTGCTGATACTTCCATTTTCAATGCCAGAAAAACAGCTGACATTTCTGTCCCCTTTGAGGGGAAAGGGCAAAGAGCATCCTGTTGACCCCCACGTGCTAATCCACGAGTTGGCTCCTTTGTGAAAAGGCACAGATACAGGCTTTCTGGACCATTTCACTATCAAATGAGAGAGTGCAGGGAAAGCCCTCGTACAGGCCTGACTGAAGCATGTTTGATGATTAAAAAGAAGAAAGCAAGGAAGAAGAAAAGGATCAGAAGGTAAAATATACCTATATGCCCTTTACGCTTATGCAATGAAAACCAATTGTTGCTATAGGCTGCAATGCCACACAGTTACATGACTTGTGACTGATAGTCACATGCTTAAAAAGAGGAAAACTCAGAAGAATTAGTGAAGTAATGGCAATTTCTTAGAGGGTAAACTGTTCACCAAGGGACCAGTCCAACCCTGAAAGTCAATGAAAAGCCTTCAGCTGGCTCAGAGGACTCCCTGAGCCATACAATGTTTTTGGGCCACATGTACAACTCCTGTGACCATCAGGAAGAGCTGTGTGCCCAGATGCAGGACATGAGATATGCGAATCTCCCCAAACCAATCTGCTTAGCTCATCAATAGAATAAAAAGTTTTACTGCCATCAGCACGGCAGATGCAACAGCGTGGCAGAAAGGAAGACTATAGCTGCTTTGCAGGGCACGTCGTGAGCAAAATTTCAAGCTAGGTTCTGACTGCAAGGTCTTTGCTGTCAGTAATTGCATACAAAAGAGCAAGTGTAGCTCCAATTCCCGGAAACAAAGTCAAGTATGCAGGCAGGAAAGTTTTGCTGTGACCCACTAAGACACACACGCCCACTCTGTGTGTCAAGAGGAAGGTGTCAGGTTGTTTTGCTGCATGCAAAGAAAAAGATCCACCATCAGAGCAAAGCAAACGCACCGCTGGTTGGCCCCAGTCCTGGTTAGGGCTTTGCCTAGGCAACTAAACAACTGGCAGAAAACAACTGCCAGGGCAGCCCGCAGGGTGCTGACTCAGCACGTAACTATCTGCCACTTTCTGACTCACGGCCCTCGCTTTCCCAAATAAACAGAAAAAGGCTGATAGCCACTTTCCACCACTTCAAACTGCCAGGGTTTTGTTTCAGGATCTGCATTTGAACCAGCATCAACCCCAGGCTGAGTCTAACTGCATGCATAAAGAATTTTAATCAGCATACTTGCAGCTGTTGGTGGTAGCTGATCTTTCCTGCCCTCCTTTTGATCAAAATGCCTTTTTTCCTTTCCTGTCACTCCGCCAAGTTGTTTGCAGGAGTCTGAAGTGGACACTAATTCAAATAAGGAACTCTCTCTAACTGCACGTTAAGAACTGATAATCAATGTCATCTTTAATTTTTCTTACATGGTTATCCCCTTTAATGGAATGTGCTGCAGTAACTGAGAATAAATCTGCTTCGGGTTAAGCTAGAGATTGTTATTTATTTTTCTTTCAGATCAGAGACTAATATTGCTGTATGACCATTGGCACTAACCTCTTTTTCCATAGCAACACTAAAGAGAACATAAACTATGAGTCATAATTTCTCTCTGGAGGACTTTTTTGTAATTATGATCATTCCACAGTTCCTAAAATATATTAGCTGATATATAGCTCTGGTATAACAGCTTTGATTTTCCTTCGTCTGAACACACAGGCAGAAAGAAGATACTTCCATTATTTTCTCTTTTTCAGGCTGAGCTAAACACTACACAAAGTACTGCACATTCATTATTCATTATAACCACGTGGTTCCTAAAAACTCTATGGCAGTATTTTTCTTATAAAGGTGGAACAAGTTTCCTTGCTTTCAATAACCTTAAATGATACTGACCTTCTAAAACAAAACTTCTGTCCTTCCCAACATGGTTAGTAAATTGGGGTCTGACAGCTGGAACTGATCCAAACTAGAAATTGTATTATACGGGGTGGTGGCAAGGTTGCAAACTAGCATTCTCCTCTGCCAGTCAATAGCTTTAAACTCTCCAGCATTTCCTCTCCCCTCAAACACAGCTGCAATAAACAGTCCAAATTCAGTCATAACTGTGGTTCCCTTTACTCCCTTCAGCGAAAACCTGGCCTTGGAACAACTTACCCATACAGCTCCTTGGAATATCTCAACAGATGATCACACCAGATCATCACAAGAGAATGTAACAATTTTGTGTGTGTGTGTGCCTGTCTCCTACACTTCCCTTACAACAGCCTGCTGCATGCTGGTGCAAAGTGCTCAGAAAACCCATAGCGTCCTTTGCAGGAGCAGAATTAGAAAAAATGATTAGCAAAACCAAGGACACCCACTTTCAGTCAACAGTCATGACCCAAAACGGAGAGACTGAACAAGCTTGCATTTCTCACTGCTCTGCAATGTGATCCCCAGCAGCTAAACCAAACCCAGATTGCACCAGCACAAAGGATACACGGCTCACTCTTGCCTTGCCAATATGAAGCAGCACACACAGGTTCAGGCTTGAGCACGGCTTCACACGGCTCGAGCAGAAACACCAACTAACATAGTATCAATCACTCTACAGACTTGGGTACTCCTCCCTAAAGGTTTGGGGAAAAAACCCCAAACCTTCAAATTCCTGAACACAGGAAACAGAAGGTCATTGTAACACCCTACGCTATTAACTCCAGTGAGGAGAGTCTGGCTCTGTCTCCTTCACTCCCTCCCATCAGCCCTCAGCTGCGTAGAAGCACAGGTGATGTGAACTGTGCTAGATATTGAAAATGTGCAAGACAGTGCCAGGAACAAATAGCACACAGGGGATCTCTGCACTGCACACCATGTACGCATACCTCACTTAGATCAAGCACCAGGCACAGCCTAACTCCAGAAACACAACGCTCCATTCAAGCAAATTTATCTTATTTCTCAGCTACTTAGCTCCTGATGTCCTACGCTATTCATTTAAAGCGAGCTTCAGCACCTTTTCAGTACACTGCCAACTACAGTTATACATGTCCTTATATTACTTGTTCTTTCTGACATGCCTGTAGGCAAATGAGCCCCGTGAGGGTGACAACATGAGCTGCATTAACCAGCCGCCTGGGTCCCTGAATCATTACAACTCAACACAGCACGATGAGAGACACAGAAAAAGGGACAGTGTGAATGTCTGACTAGCAGTAAACAAATTATGAACACACAGAAGTTGTCTGCATTTACAGAGTCAATTGTCACTTCCACGCTGTCACAGTGAAAGCTATGTGCACTGTGACCTCTTTTAAACAGCCTTCATTTTCCTGCAAGGTTTACCATTTTACTGTTGATGAGTGATGGATATTGAAAGTCAGTGAGCAGGTTATGACTGAAAACATTAAGAAGTGTTATGTCACGTAAGACCTGTGTAAGTAGGTCCTTCATACATTTGAAAAGAAGGGGCTTTCTGTTTGCATGTCCAGGTGTGAGCTCTTTAGAAGAATGGCTACATCCTCTGCATGCCTCTTCAAATAAAAGACAAGTCTGCAGTACATGGAAGTAGGCAGTTCTGGTTTAGGTTTAACAGCATAGTGATCTCAATTAAAATAAGATCATGCTAAGCAGTAGCTCTGAAACACTATGTATGACATAGTTTTAAATAAGGTGAGAACCTGGAAAAGCTTTTGATGGGTTTTGGAATTGTTTTAATTTCTTTCACTAAAAAGGAAATAGACTGAAAGGATCCTATAAATGCATCAGATTGGTTTTTTAATCAGTTCCCATTACTTCTTAAAGATAGAATAGCTGACATTCACCTGGGAGTGGAGGGAGAAATTAAGACAGGGAGAAGTGTGTGGAAAGAGAACACAAATAGGAAAATATGGGTAAGAAACAGAACAGTGGGATGTGTATAAGAGAAGGAGTGTGTGAGGGAAGGAGTTGGTGGGAAGGGTGGGGAACAGGGAGGAAGGAGTTGAAAGGTTACTGAGAAAGAAACAGCAGCAGAGCACCCAGAACAAAGACCTCAAAGCAAAGGATACGACAGAACCAAGAGGCACCAATAAAACAGGGAAAACAAAGGAAAACAAGAGTCAGTGAGGTCTAGGGTTCAAAAGGATGGAAATGACAGTAGGGAATCATAAAAGACTGTCGGATAGCTGCCATGCAAGAGGCAGCAACAGTGAGGAAAGAGCACCATATTTATTTTATCATCTCCCTACCTGACAATCTGTATTGCAGAGGCAGTGCCCAAGACTGAGGTCTAGAAGTTATTTTTATTGTGCAATGTTGACAATGCTTTTTGTTTTGCTTGAATTATTTTGGTTTGCTTGGATTTCTTTGTTTGTTTTGAGGGAGTGAAGTTCATCCGGAATAGGCAAAAGCAACACCTTGTTCACACACATCAAACCAGCTCAGCCTGAGCCTGCAGAAGCCCATGCTACAGACAGCCCCTTCCCACATCTGCAGTGCTTATGAAGAAAATAATACTGGTCTGAATCCTGCTCATCAGCATATGCTTATGCAACACCACATATTTGCCATGTCTACTTGTTTCCAAAAAGGCTTTGGAGGTTGGGGGTTAGGAGGGAAGAGGACAGACACTGCTAACAGCAGAATGGGGTCTCCTCTTGTCCAGACATTTAGCTAATCCCCCAGCGAGTGCAGACCACCTGTGGCCAAGAGGCACACAGGATCTGCTAGAAGCACTGAGGAATGCACTTCCAACAGCTGGATTTCACTGCCAGATCATTGAATCCTAACAGTTTGCTAGAACAGAGCCAGCGGGATTTCTTTGCTATTGCAAACGGGTTTTTGGGATAGCAAACCCAGCTCTCCTCCTCCACCAGGCCTCACCTCCTCGCTTTGCCAAGAAGTCTGCTATATTAAGACACGAGGCAGCCATGCTGTCTATGCCACTTCTCCTTCATGCTTGGCCTCCCGTGGGAGTTGCTCAATTCTCACATATCTGCTGAGAAACAGCTTGTTCTTTCTGGCTTTCCTCAGTTTCTTTTTTTAGTGGTGCCTTTCTGCCAGTTGGCACAGCAGAGACCAGGTTCTGCACTGACACCGGCACGAAGCTGCCTGAGTCCCATTCTTACCACACACCCCTCAGATCAGGAGCAGCTTTCTCCTGCTCCACCCCTAACATCTCCTAGGTTGATTCCTGGCATGTTCTTCAGCTTTTCCAGAACTTCTCCAGTTCGTTATGTAACTCTCATAAAGTGAAAGGCTCTACTGTTAATTCCTGTTAATGTCTCACAGGATGCAGGTTAATGGATACAGGGTTTTTTATATCTGCCATACTTGGATCATTTTCTATGTGGAAGAGGGAAACACAGGGAAAAAAATGATGAATAGCTTTGGAGCCAAGGGAAGAAAAACGTAGATTAGGACTCTCCAAAAGGGAAACGTCCCCTCACGTACATGTCTGCTGCTGTTGAAAAGAAGTGCTTGAAAAGAAGGTCTCCTACAGAAGAGAGGAAGGGGGAGATGGTGCTATTTAACATCTTTGTTGGCAACATGGACAGCGGGATTGAGAGCACCCTCAGCAAGTTTGCCAATGACACCAAGATGTGTGGTGTGGTTGACACACTGGAGGGAAGGGATGACATCCAGAGTGACCTGGACAGGCTGGAGAGGTGGGCCCATGCAACCTCATGAAGTTCAGCAAGGCCAAGTGCAAGGTCCTGCATGTGGGTCGGGGCAATCCCAAACACAAATACAGGCTGTGCAGAGAATGGCTTGAGAGCAGCCCTGAGAAGGACTTAGGGGTAATCAGTAGATGAAAAACTGAACATGAGCCAGCAGCGTGCAGAGTTGGGGGTTTGGCAGGAAGGTGGTTCTAGACTACCTTTCAAGCTCACTTTATGGTTCTAGATGACATTCTAGTGCACTTGTTTGTTTTAGATCAGGTTCAGTATCACCTCATTATTCTAGAGCCCATTACTAGAGATGATTCTAGAGCCCAGTCTAGATCACCTCATTATTCTAGAGCCCAGTCCAGAGTAGATTCTAGAGCCCCTTCTATACAGCTTCATTATTCTAGGCCCATTTCTAGAGCTGATTCTAGAGCCATTAGATCAACAATCTACAGCACATTCTAGACTTCTTTTATGCTTCTATAGCTGATTCCAGAGTTGATTCTTGAGACAATTCTAGAGCGCACTCTATACCACTTCATGATTCTAGAGCTGATTCTACAGACCATTTCCCCATAACGTCATTATTCTGTGGCCTCATCTAGAGCTGATTCTAGAGCCCTTCTAGAGTTGATTCTAGAACCAATTCTGTATCACTTCTTATGAATCTAGAGCCATTTCTAGAGCCAATTCAGCAGCCCTTATCTAGAGCTGAATCTAGAGCTGATTCTAGATCACTTTATTACTCTATAGCCCATTCTAAAGCTCATATTTAAACTGTAGTAAGTACTGAATTTGGGGAAAAAATTACTACTCAGAACTCATCTGATTTTCTTGTTATAGCAGCAAATAGTGTGGCAAAAGTTCCTCTTTGATGCCATCCTACTGGAGCAATCTGAAAAGAGTATTTTGGGTCTACAAATCTTCATAGTACAATACAGTGGTTGGCGTCTGCTCTCATTTTCTTTGTGTGAGGTTTCAATATGAGAGTAAAGAGGGGAATCAGCTGAACTCTGCAGTGGTTTTCTTCTGGTCTAAATCCTCTGGGGAAAGTGACATGAAATACTGCCTGTGGACTCAGCAGCAAGGCATGTGCCTGCCCCTCCATGATATAGGGGCCCATCCACTGGGGCCCTGGGCAAAACTCATGCTCAGATTTGTTGCCAGCAGCAGTTCTCTTGCCATAGCTCTGCCATCCAGATAAATGCAGGGACTTGCGGTGGGAGAATTGGCAAGATGCTTTTTTGACAATTCCACAGAATTCAAGAAGCTTACGCAGAATAATTACTTTATGTGGGTAAGGACAAGGCTTTAGCCTACTTTCATATCACCACTGTGATGGCAACATTTTCTTCTTTAAGATTATACATTTTTCATTTAGTTCTGCCATCTTTCTCCAGATATTATTTTCACTCAACAATGCAGCTGGCCAAATACCACAAAAAAGCATTAGCTGAAAAAATTCTTTGTCAGGAAATAGGGTTTCCTCTTCCCCACCTAATGCATTCCAGCAAGTTCCAGCTACACGACCTCCTCCCAGCGCTTAACTTCACAAAGCCTGTGGTGAGGCTGGCAAGAACCTGAAGATGTCAAATGTTCATGATTATCAGCATTAACAGTTGTTATTTTCTTATATCAATAGTTAAATCTCGCCCTTAGTAAAAGATGGTTCTTTTTTCCTGACTACTGGAAATTTGTTTTGTACAATAATCCTCTTTACATAGCATCGTGATATTTCCAGATTTTCATGTTCAGCTTGGAAGGCTATATGAATACTGCCTGGTGAGGAAAATCCTACTACATTTAGTATAAATTATAGTTTAATTCTTAACTGGATTTAGTACAGTCATCATTTGTTGTTGTTCCTTTCTCAAGCTGCATTGCTGTGGCCGCTGCCTTCTAAGTTTCTTGCTGGTTTTCCATCCTTATTTCACTACCATTACCACCATGATTTGTATTATCAGATTGTTTTTCTCCCGGCTTCTACTAATGCAGGTTAAACTTTGCAGCCAGATAACTTTATTTTTTTTCTTTTGGTGGTGATGATGGGGGAGGTGAGGTCCTGACATCCATCAGCAGTGGCATCCTGGAATGATTTGTTGCACCATCCATTTATTTACAATTATCCCAACCATATAGTAAAAAGTTCTTGTGTTGCTGTTTGCCTTAAAATCTGACTGACTTTGTACATAAGGTACTCAAAAGTGCCATTTTCAGAAACAGGATCATCAATGGTTAAACTGAGTCAGAGGTAAGTATGGGGAGCTTAATTCTACTCTTATATATGTGGATGTACTTTTGGAATGAATGCACTGAAGGCAATGGAGCTGTGTAAGGTCTGTCTATGCTGTGCAGCAGAAAAGATGATCGTGGACCAGGCTCCCTTGCATAGCTAGGCTGGGATTGCAGAATTCTCGTTTGCAGGAATACAGAAACCCTATCTGAGCTTCTTCAAAAAGACAGTCTTTTTACTACCTTCAGGACTAAAAGCCTGACCTGAGAGCCAAGTGATGGATTCAAATCAACTCCAGCATGCTTTGTGTTTGATTAAAACCAATATCCCACTCTTTGGTATAACTTCCCCAAATAGTTTCACTACGTAAACTAGCTTTTAAGAGAACTTTCTCTGAACACAGATTGAATACACATCTGCAAGACATTTCTCTGGATTCAAGGTAAAGTATCCAGATACTGTTCTGAGGAGTACGATACACAATATCTTAATTCTCACTCAAACAGTTCCTGATTATCTTCTTGGAGGACTAGCTCAAATATTAGATTTTGGATTTGATAAGGGGCACATTAAACAAACACTGATGCCTGTATCATAAAAAAGCTGGCTCTCAGCCAGATAAGTTGAGCACTGCCTACAAGTTAAGTATTACTACATTCAAGCTTTGCTTGCAGTGGTATTTTCTCCTACAGCCTGCATGTTCTTCAGTAGTGCATATCTAGTAGAGTAGCTTACAGGGAGATTTCAGTCACCACCTAGCACATGACAAATGAGACATTTCTTATGCCAGCTTAGCTGCACACAGCACTCCTCTCCCTCCCAAGGACTCTGGTAAGAACTTCAGATCCGAGACACCATTTTGTTACTCCATTATCACGCAGTGATGAAAGGAACAGCACTTTAACTGTTTTCTATCCACAATATAATGAATTACTCCTCTCTCTAAAATAGAGAGGCAGCAAAAGAAGGAACATGAATACTCATTTCCTTTTCCAGTCAACAATTAAAACGCTTGTCAAAAAAAGTGACAATCGGTAAAATCAATTAAAAGTTTGGTAATAGCTTGACACTTTCAATATTGCAAAACTCTCACCTAATACTCTCAACTAACCAGCCTTACTAAAGCTGAATGGTTCCTTGAAATTAACAGTGCTTCCTGTGGACTGCACTACACCGCATGAACCAGACAAGCAAAAAATCCAGGTGCTTTACAAAGAGATTTTGAAGTAAATCTACAGTAACTCCCAAGGAGCTGCTTCTGATTTAAAAGGTGCATGAACCAGACAAGCAAAAAATCCCAGTGCTTTACAAAGAGATTTTGAAGCAGATCTACAGTAACTCCCAAGGAGCTGCTTCTGATTTAAAAGAAAAAAAAAAAAAAAAAAAAAAAAAAAAAAGAGAGAGCAAAGCAGCCAACAAAATAAAATGGAAAAAGAGGGGTAAGAAAAGGTCACACTTAACAGAAAACAATGAAAGTTTCCACAGGCATTTACCGACTTCCTTACCCTGCACCACGCAAATGTTTAAATGCACTCTTACTAGATCTTCCAACAGTTAGAGAATATTTCGCCCCTTGAAGATGACTTCTACATCTTCTCAAACCTGTGTTTTACCTCAATATTTTCTGAAACCACAGGCATAGGGCAAAAATACCACAATTTGGTGCTGAAATGTGCTGCCTGAATGTGGTAATGCTTTTGGAGCTTCACTTACAAGCCCCTCTTCCCAGCACTCAGCCTTCCGCTAATCACAGAATCACAGAATCACAGAATCACAGAATGTTAGAGATTGGAAGGGACCTCGAAAGATCATCTAGTCCAATCCCCCTGCCGGAGCAGGACACCTAGATCAGATCACACAAGAACGCATCCAGGCGGGCTTTGAATGTCTCCAGAGAGGGAGACTCCACAACCTCTCTGGGCAGCCTGTTCCAGTGCTCTGTCACCCTCACTGTAAAGAAGTTTTTCCTCATACTCAAGCGGAACCTCCTATGTTCCAGCTTGAACCCATTGCCCCTTGTCCTATCACTAGATGTCACAGAGAAGAGCCTGGCTCCATCCTCCTGACACTCACCCTTCACGTATTTATAAACATTAATTAGGTCATTAATCAGGTCACACGCTGAAGTAAAACACTGAAAGGAGTTCTATCACTCACACTGGCCATAAATACCAACAGCTCTGTCACTCATTTAAACCTAATGTATTTTTCCATAAAACTTGAGAAAAAATACCAAACTTCAGCCCATCCCTGAGGAACCGTCCCCTTTCATCCCAGTCCCGCTCATAATCAATTCCCAGCACAAGGGGGCTCTGAACTGTAACTGTGGCTCTCAGATACTACCACAATAAAGAGTAAATAGTGGAAACAACAACAGGTTTCCTCCCAAGTGGATTGCATCCAGGCACTTGCCTCACAGCGATAAGCGAGCATCCAAACAATCAGAGGCGCAGACGGCATTGCTCTCAGAATAGTTCCTGTGCTCCTGAGTCTCATGAGAGGTGAAGAAGATTTCCCTCTCAAGGGCCAGTGCTACACACACATGCTTTCCTGCGCCCTGGCTCACCCCTGGCCCTCACTGCTCAGCCTGCCCTGCTCTCCAAACGATTCAAATGAGAAAACACCAGAATCAGGAACAGCACAGCTCACTTGTGTACTATTTATGATAGATTTAGCATGCTCTCTAACCAGCCCACAGGTTCAACAGCACTGGTTGTACCTCAACACTGCCATATACACAGGGAGCATTGCTGGAACGAGTCATTGCTGATGAGGGTCACCTCTCGGGAAAAGCAGCACTCTATTTCAGAAAATCTAGTGCTAACTTAGAGCCTAAGGTAGCAAGAAAGAAAGTATTGTCTTTTCCTCAGACAGACAAATATCCATTAGAAAGCTATTTCCAAAGGTTTAGGATAGCCAGTGATACCTGCCAGGTGAAATAAAACCCTGAGCATCTTCAGCAGATCTTGTTCCACAAGCAGGTAAATAAGCTTCCCGCAGCCAAAGCAGCATGACACCCAGCTTTTGGCTCCCGTCTAGTAGAATCACCCAGGAAGCAAGATTTATTTTGCTTAAGAGTAAAGAATGTATGTTCCCACAGGAGAGCTTCGCTTCCTGCTTTGGGAAAACTAAATAGGTTGATTATGTCTGCTACAGCCTCATAAATCCATGTCAGCTGCTGCCTCAGGGAGAGCCATGGCTCCTCTGGGTGATTTTCTTCCCCACTTAGAGAAGATGAACAGCTGGTTACGTGTATCACTTACCCATAGCCTTATGCCACTGAAGGAGGAGGTTTCTGTCATTGAGACCACAGGAAAGCAGAAGGCAAAGCAGAAGCAGCTTGATTTCTTTTGCACCAGCTTTTTCAGGTCGGAAGACTAAATGGTAGTCGGAGTGGGCTTTGGAAGTCAGCTTCTCAAACGGACCTAGCAGCAAACCAAAGCAGGCAAATTTTAAACCTGCTTATGAACATCAAATTAATTATAATTTGCATGCACAAAAGAATAAACTTGTATACTAAAAAACTGCATAGGCCTAGATAAAGCAGATTCTGTGCTGAAGATGGAGGGCTCCTGCAGAGACAGGGAAACTGTGCCTCACAACAGATGAGCTTCCCATGCAGTTATCTATTGCTCCAGTGTTGGGGCCACATCACACAGCCAGCATCACTGATCAGGATGAACAGCACACCTACACCGAGGGCTATGGTGCTGGGAACTTTATACTGCCCATGACACCCTGTAACCCACCCCAATCGAGCTTGCAGGGGCAGCCTGTATATCACAGCAGCAACCTGGGCAGTGCTGGCTGTGCTCAGGCATCTGGATCCCCTGTAGTCCAGTGCAGCTTCTGATTCCAGGGTTTTTTCTCCAGGGTCAGCCCAAGCTTTATGGAAACGGGGCTCAGCCCTCATGATACAGTCAACACAGGCAAAAATATTAATCATCATGAACAGGTGTAGTAAAACCAGGTCACTGCACTACACAGCTCTGAGGTTTTCTCTGACAACACATACAGCTCCACTGATACCAAGAGAGATACATCAGCTCGTACATGCTGAAAATTGAGTGCAAAATACATTGGAGTAATACTGGCATTTAATAACTCGGTGCTTATAAGATTATTTTTAAGACATGCAGTTTTGCACCCATATGGCAAGTTTCCAAGGAACATAAAGTTCCTTTATACTGGGGCAGAAGTATTATCACACGAGTTCTCGACAGTCTGTTTTTCCTTTCATAGCTGGACGTGTCAAACAGACCACAACCAGCAGATAAGAAATGCCTACAAAATCAAAGCGCAGATTAGAGAGGCAGCGACAGCAGCTGAGAGAACCATCTATCGCAGCTGTGAGACAGATCAAGGGAGCTGAGAAAAGCTAAGTGCAGTTTCAAACTTTACATGACATTCAATCTATTACATAAATAGGGCATTACAAGGCTGTGAAAACACTGATTTTCTTTCCTGCTTGTTAGCCATGGACTCTGTGACATCAGTTGTGGCTAGCGCTGCTGCTTGTGAAGCTGAAAGGCATGAACGTAGAGCAAAAATAAATTAGCCTCTTCCTTCAGCTTAGAGGGAAATTTTAATCTATGAGTGTTTGTGAGGATGTATACATCTGTTTTTCAGCACACTGTCACAGCAATATTAAAACCTAGAACTAATAATATGGGAGTGCTCTGTGACTCAAAGACATGCCTGACACACAAATCTTTCTCTCCAATATATGCATTCCCTAGAACTAAAACAAATACAACTACAGCAGAGTTTGCATATCCAGGAACGAACATATGTCATGCAGTATCAGTGTAAGAAATGCAATAGACAATGCATGGACAAGGCCTGCAGGATTTTCCAGTGCTTTAGAGTTACAAGTCAGCTCTCATCAGGGATACTGGCCAAACACTTTGTGTAAATGAAGCTATGCAATAGGGAAGTGGTCCCTAGTAGAGAGACCCAAAAAAGGTCATGAGATCATTAATTTCCCCAACTCAGACAACACAGGGGTCTCCGATCAGGCAGCCCTTGCCCATGCTGGTGAGCACCTGAAGTGTCAGGATTTCCCACCGGATGAAGATGAGCATTTGTGGGTACTCTGTGGGCTTCAGACAAGCAAAAATACTACATCTATGGGAAGACTAAAGCTGAGCATCTGCTGTCTGGGATCCCATGGGCAGATGAAAGCAGTACCAGCTAGGGGAATTTAATTCCCTCTAATAAACTATTGCTTGTTAAACCAATTGATTAGTGTTTGCAAAGTGAGGAAAATTAGCTTATTAGGCACCCGGTAGTTTGGTTTAATTTTCCTGAGTTTCCAGGTGGGAACTTCAGACAGTGTTTAACTAGCAGTCCCTCTCAATTTGAGCTGGGTGCATGCAGTTGCATGCCAGCCAAATTCTGGGAGAGGCTTATCACATCTATAACACTGAGAATATCACCTCACAACCAATGCCCTGTAACACCAACTAATATTGAAGCATCTTATAACAGCTGTCAAGATTTCTTAGCTGCTCCCCAGAAGGCAGGCCAGAGAGCCAAGCTATTTTATCTTAGCTTTGTTATAGTCAAGAGACAAGAGTACCCTGAATACACGTGGCAGAAATCAGAGTATACAATCTCTGATTTTAGTGTTAGAAGGGATATGTAAATTAAAAAAAAAAAAAACCTTAGAGACCTCTTCTTCACTATTGTAGTCCTTCAATCTACAACAATCCTACCATCTGAAATTCACCGTTCCCAAAACACATCTTTCATTTTGCTATGAGAACAGTGACTCAAAGGTGAAAATAATCTAACAAATGCAACTGTGTCCCTGATGTCAAAACAGGAACAGAATCTGAGAGTAAACAAATAAAATTTACGTATCATTTGTCCTTCCCTGCAAAAGAGTGTTATGATGCACTGAGGTCCATAATGCTCCTTACAGCATAGCTCCTTTTTGTGTGGCTTGAAACACTGCACTTTCAAGGACTGTATTTTTCCCCACTCACAATAAGCCAAATAAAATGGGTTGGAATGAAATTGCCAAATGTAACAAAAACTTGCAGAGCCATTGTTGCAGCTTCAAACATCCACCCCATTTCCTGCTCGATCTCAATGTGGCTGAAGACACGTTTACACTGCAGTGATGAAACTACTACAATGCACACACAGTACAAGAGCTAAGAAAAACATCCAGGGTGTTATTAAGTGTCAGTAGAAAATCTTACAGCACTTAAAGTATCCAGTTATTTTTACCTGGGGTTCTGGTGATTAACAAGCTGTGAATGTCAGATCCATCTAACTCAACCTTAAAGTATAGGAGAGGGAACCGAGGAACAAGTCCCTAGCACCACTTACCGAAACAATACAAAAGTAAGAATTATTATTATTGCTAGTTCCAGTATTGCACTTCAGTTCAATGGAAAATCTGCCCTCCGATAGCACAAAGGTGACTCAAGTGCCTCAGGAGATGAAACAACTAGCATTACTCTCCAGCTTAGCTTGTATTCTATCTTGCAAGATAAAACTATTAGAAATTAACGTTCTTTGTATTCCTGACATAGGCAGGTGCTTTTAATTCACAGCTCTGCCTCCCCCCTACACCCCATGAAAGAGTTGGAGGGTTATGAATATCAATTAAGATAAGAATATGGTGCAAAATGCTTAACATGCCTCACTGCTATCAACAGACTGCATGCCTGCCGGGCAAAGCATCAGGACAAAGCAGGAGACAGTGTCTGCTTCAGGAAAAAGCATGTAGTCGGGAATTACCTTTCAGTGGCAAATATTTAACCAGATGGGAATGTTATTTATACACGATGCTTCCTGTTAGCGACGACTAACATTCCTGGTATGAAACCTCTTCTTATTACAGCACTAAAGTTATGCCACGCTTTTAATAATTAGTAGCAATGTTATTTTTTCCTTCCCCAGCCCATACTTTCAAATTGTCTGTGCAAAAACCACTGAACTATCATGGTCTGGTGGCCCGCTTAGCACAAAGCGAGGCGGCAGCCAGCAGATAAGCGAGGAAAGAGGGGCAGTCGCGGGGACCGGAATTTGTCGCTGCTTTATGATTCACCACTAATTTATGTGGGATGCTGCGCAGCACAGGCAAAACCCAAGGACGCATTGAGTTCACCCTCTGCATTTTCTTTTCTGCTTATAGGTGGGGCTCAGTTCACAGGATTTCCCCTTCCTCTGCCATTACAGATGCTCAAGGTTGCTTACCCAACAGGGACCACGGGTTGGAAACGCTTCAGGAAACCCAGGTTTCACCTCAGCTAAGGGGGTGAAACGCTTCAGAAAACCCAGGTTTCACTCCAGCTAAGGGCAGGTCAGCACTACACCCTTGGGGCACCTCAGGCTGCTAATGCCTCAGGACAAAATTTGCGCAGAATTCGGCGTGAGTCAGTACATGTTCGCATAAAGGCTACACCTTCCTTCCACACATCTTGTGCTTAGAATTACAGTATGTTGAGTACATGCATCTTTTCTAAGAACAGATCCATTGCACGTCCGTAGCGCCAAGTCCTAGCGCAGCCATTTCGCAGGCAACCAGCACCCAGCTCCCTCAGCTGGAGAAGCCCAGCCGGACCCCCGTGACCCCCCTCTGGGCCCAGGTCCATAAGGCTACACCTTCCTTCCACACATCTTGTGCTTAGAATTACAGTATGTTGAGTACATGCATCTTTTCTAAGAACAGATCCATTGCACGTCCGTAGCGCCAAGTCCTAGCGCAGCCATTTCGCAGGCAACCAGCACCCAGCTCCCTCAGCTGGAGAAGCCCAGCCGGACCCCCGTGACCCCCCTCTGGGCCCAGGTCCATGCCGGCCTGCAG
>NW_010113877.1:0-455 GCF_000699245.1 Pterocles gutturalis
GGAGGGATGGAGGGATGGAGGGATGGAGGAGGAGGAGGAGGGATGGAGGGATGAAGGAGGAGGAGGAGGGATGGAGAGCAGGGGGGAGCCGGGAGGGAGGGAAGGAGGGAGCGGGGCAGGGAAGAGGGGAGGGGAGAGGGACGGGGCAGAGGAGGAGGAGGAGGAGGGATGGAGGGAGCGGGGCAGGATCCGGAGGAGGAGGGGGAGGGAAAGGGATGGAGGAGGGATGCGGGGATCGGGATGGAGGGAGTGGGGCAGGGTCTGAGGAGGGATGGAGGGAGCGGGAAAGGGTTGGAGGAGGAGAAGAGGGATGGAAGGATGTGGGGATGGATCCGAGGAGGGATGCGGGGATGGGGAGAGCGGGAAGAGGATGCAGGAGGGATGCGGGGATTGGGATGGAGGAGGGATACAGGGATACAGGGATGCAGGAGGGATGCGGGGATGGAGGGATGGAG
>NW_010113878.1:0-651 GCF_000699245.1 Pterocles gutturalis
ACTTATATATATGCTTACAAGTATACATACTTGCGTATGTACTTGTAAGTATGCATGTGTACATATGTGTGTAAATATATTTGTGTATACATATGTGTGTAAATGTATATATATGTGCATAAATAAGTGTACACATGTATTCGTATGTGTACATCCATATATGAAAAAGTGTATATATTTCTATGCATATATACGTGTGTGTATACATACATGTGTACATGTATGTGTGTACTAAGCATATATCTGAAAGTATGTTTACGTTATATACACATATATGTGTGCATATAGGTATGTGCTTATTCTTAGATGTGTATAGACACACATATGAGTATGTGCATAGTTGAGTGTATGTTTATATACATGAAGTATAATTTATGCTCTTATACGCATAAGTACGCGTGCGTGTGTGTGTATATACTCACAAATATTTGGGCCTTTACCACAAGCAGAGAGACAGAGACAGAGCAGCGGCAGGAGCCTTTGCCCGTCGGGCGGCCCCGGCCCCCTGCCCTCTCTCCCTCCCTCCACAGCCGCGTTATTTCCTCCCTCGGTGCGCGGGGCGAGGGGCCGGAGCTCCCTCTGGGTCAGCGGGGCGGTGGGTTGATGCTCCTCTCCCCCCAGCTCCCGGGAGCGGCCCCACCTCCCAGCCCT
>NW_010113879.1:0-233 GCF_000699245.1 Pterocles gutturalis
TCGAGCAAAACCGCGCAGGGTTTTACTTCTCCAGGGGGGCTCCAGGGTCCCTCCTGCCATATCCAGCAATCCCGCCTCCGCTGGAAGCTGTCCTGCTGGTTTGGCGTGTTCTGCCTCCCTTGGCAGCCCATTGTGAAAAGTTAATATCTGGTCATTGGTTTTGGCTGCATCTCCAAGGCAACTCCGCTCATCCGCTGGCTCCAGTTGGGACGGATCGGGGCATGACCAGATGA
>NW_010113879.1:371-572 GCF_000699245.1 Pterocles gutturalis
CCGTGCCGCGTTGGTGTCCTGCCCAGCACCCTGTCCAGCCTCTTCAGCTCGTCGCTGTTTAAGATCCTTTCTCAGACTCGGTTTGTTTCTCCTGAAATTACCATGCTTCGTTATCCTTTGGTTTGGGCAGAACGGGGCAGAACGCTGCCTTTGGGATCTAAACTTACTGAAAAATTTAATTAAAAAAAAAAAAAAAAAAAA
>NW_010113880.1:0-29422 GCF_000699245.1 Pterocles gutturalis
ATTCTATGATTCTATAATTCTATGATTTGGGGTAACGTGAAAACTGAATTATCAGTTTCAGATCATATCAGAACCTCCAGATTTTGCTCTCACTCATATAACAGTTTAACTAGCCCAAAAAAATATTATGCAATATAACCTGATTGCATAATAATTATTTTGAAGAGGATTATACTAAAAGGAATTTCATACGTGAAATCAAGCACTTTATGAAATAGCCATAGTGAAATCACATGGCCCAAAATACTTCTGTAGTCAGAGCATGGGTTGAATTTATGTGCCATGGAAACAGGCTCAAATGAACATTAAGGTGTTAGGAATACTTGAACTCTAAACTCAGTAAAATTAAGGAGAGAGGAGAGAGAAGCGTGCTCACAGCTTTTTCTAATAACATGACAGGAAATGGAATGACCTCCTGGATGTTGAGACTGAGGAAAAAAATATTAAAAATCTACTTGTAACCACAAATTGTAGGATCAACCCCAAATTAAATGCTGTAAACCTATAAAATCAATACAGATGCAAACCAGAGGTTTCAAACTGATTACATTAATTTATTTAGTGTGACTTATTTCCTTTAGTTTCCTTCTATATAAAAACTGCTGATTCTATATTCCTTTTAAGCACAGAGGTGTCATACTAGTGAACTTATTATTTTATTAAGAATGTAACCTTTTTATTTCTCATTTTAATATGCAAGCTTGTCTGTCAAGCTTATTTTTATCGTGCAGGGTGCAGAATATTTTACTTAAAGGCATTTCAATATGCATGATGTTTCAGTTTCATTATGAAATGTAATAACCACTGTCCGTGTAAGAAATTGACACTTCACACTGGATATCCTACTGCTCCTAAATGAAGATTTATTATTACGTGTGATTAATCTGGCAAATAAAAACATGGGGTCTTTCATTTTCTGATGTATGCTATACTAGGGTGAAAGTCTTGTTTTCCAAAGGCAAATTTTGGTACAAAAGATCAAAAGCATCACTGCTAAAGACAGGATTTATGGCACCATTGATACATGAAGTGTACATCAAAAGAATTAGCAAAAATAATTAAAAACAAATCCCCTTCCCTCAACTCAAAGTGGAAGGAAGAGTGAATGGTTTCTGAAGAAAGTTACAGTGTACCATTAAGGATTCTAATTGCTACATCAAATTACAAAGTTAAGTACCTCATTAAAAATTCTTCTAAAAGTTCATTTCTGTACTATTAAAAAATACATGTATAGCAACCATATAGAAAGTTATGATCCTGATAGTCTTTTGGTGAATCACTTAGGCTTAACTTGGATGCTAGTATAGCATAAAATGTAATAATAACAACTAACACAGGTCCGTTTTCAAGCATAAACCCTCACATTGTTGTAAATCCCTGTATTGGGTCTGTCTGCATTGGTACCCCCACAGCACGCTCACGCACTGAGTGTCACCCTGGCAGCCAGCAGGGGGTTTGTAACACAGCTTGGGAGGGGGCGGAGCCAGGATGGCTGACCCAGATTGGCTGTTCCAGACCATGTGACATCAGCTCAGCCATAACAGCCAAGGGCAGGCAGGAGGAGGGGGGCATTTGTTGCTACATTTGTCTCCAGGAGCAGCTGCTACACATACTGAAGCTCTGCTTTCCTGGGAAGTGGCCAGACATTGCTTACTGAGGGGAAGTAGAGAATAACATCTCTGTTTGCCTTTTGTTTCTGTGTGTGGCCTTGGCCTTTCCTTTAGTCAAACTGCTTTTATCTTGACCCATGAGTTTTTAATCTTATTCTCCCCCTCTATTTTGCTGAAAGGGGGAGTGATAGAGGATGCTGGTGGGCACCTGGCATCCAGGCAAGGTTAACCCACCACAATCCTGTTATATTATTAATTGAAGTTTTTTTGCTCATTGACACTCAATCTGCAGTGATGATGAGTGCCTTGATATTTTACAGACAATCCAGTACAATTTTCTTTATTGAACTGAGTAAGATGGATGGGGCCATAATTCTTCCACCTGCACATAAATCAATAAATTTAAAGACTTTATAAATCTTGTAAGAAGGTCAGGATTTTCCATGGTAAGCTCCCATTCTGCAGGTGAATGACCATGGACAGTATAGCATGACAGAGCAATTCACATTGGAAGAGACCTCTGGAGGTCAGGTAACAAGTTGCTCAGAGCGGTGTGGAGAAAGGTTTTGATTGTCTTCAAACACAGAAACTCCACAGACTCTCTCCTCTTCCATATACTGTCAGAGTATGTATTCTTTGTCTCACATATAGTTGGAATTTTCCTCATTCCATCTTGTATTTGCTGCCTTTCATCCTGTCCTGGTGCATGTCTGGGAAAAGTCTGACTCCATCTTCTCTGCACTCTGCCTTTCAGTAGGTACCGGCAGCAATGAGGTGTCCCCTTACCCTTCTCTTCTTATTGCTGAATAAAAACAGTTCCCTTGGCCTTTTTGCATATGTCATATTTTCTAGTCTCCTTACTGTCTTGCCCCTTTTCTGGATTTGCCTCTGTACATCATATTGGTTTTTTTATAGTAAGGAGCCCAAAACTTGATATCCAACAAGAATCCACAACTGTGGATCTCTGACGCAGAGAAAGTTAAATAAAAATCTAAATTCCAACAGCAGTTCAAAAATCTGTTTTAATATGTGACAATAATTATTACATTTTTATTTAATCATGTAAATATGCTATACAAGCATTGAGACATTAAGTTCACCTAGTTTTCTATATTAATAATACAGTGCTTTGAAAATAAAGTTCCTTTCTTTTTCTTCATTAGCACGTTGTCATATGAGCTTACTGACCATAAGACAGTGTCAGTAAAACAAGATTTTATCATTTACAATAACTTTTTTACTGTATGAATATGATACCATGCTAGTAAAATGTAATGGAAAATTATGAGGACGATCCATTCCTCATTCTTAATGTCAGGATAAAATCTTTGCAATATCTTTTCAAAAATGGACCTCTTGGAAGATGCACAGGAAAAATATTTGATTTTATCTGCAACTGCCATGCGTCTTCAGGAGTAAAGTGAGATCACTAAAGCAAGTGTTCAGCACTGACAGGTGAAGCATCAGTCTGATGGTTGATTGTTTCTTTTGCGTGCAGCCACCATGACTTGTCAGGAAAGTGTTTTAGCTAACCCTGAGCGCAGCAGCTGTTGTTGCTGAAGATCAGCAGATACACTAAGGTAATGCCAGATGCCTACCTTGTGACATATAACTCAATCCATTTATTTAAACTATCATCAAAAAGAGGTATTATTTTTTTCTGATAATTTTAAATCCTCAGTTTCTTATTAATTGTTTAGTATGATTTTTAAAAACAAAAACCAGTGATGGAAACAGTGAGCAAAGAACACTCATGCAAAAATTAAAAAAGGTTTTGTATTTGAAAGCTCCCAGGAGAATCTCAGGTTTCTTCTACTATCCATTGTATCTCTTTATACTAAGTGAGAACCACCATTTAGAGCTGTAAATGCAGGTTTGCCCAAGTTAGTCTCCTGGACACTGCTGTCCAGCAATAGGCTTAGAAATGTGTGACAGGAATAAGAAATTTTGTGTATGTGTAGAATAATTTCCACAATAAAGGCCATTGGATTCTATGCCATGCTAGAATTGCAGCCATGTGGTGAGGTAAGTAAGTGTTGTACTGACTTTATACATGGTGCAACTTAAGTACAGAAAGTCCAAATGGCTTTGCAGAAACCTATGCAGGAAATCAAAAGCAAACCAGGAACAGAGCCTTTGTTTTCTGGCACCCAACCCCATGCTTTAAATAGAAAATATTCCATCCTGTGACATCTTCAGTTCGGCATTGTCCACGGAATGGACTGATGACCTCATAGGACTTTCCCATCACTGGCATCTGGGCTTCCACAATTAGTCATGGCAACTCTGTTGACACTGCGATTAGTGGAAACTGCCTCAGAGTTTTAGGTGTGGTTTTGTTAAATATTTAAAGTTGAAGCTAGATGTGGAAAAGACTTACAAGCTCATCTGACCTATACCCCTCCCATGCAGCATTGCTCACAACAGTGCATATTTCTGATATTCCTACAAGCATAACGTCTACCTTCCCTCTCATGTCCTTTGAGTAAATACTCCACCACTTAATGATTCCCCCTTTCATTAAGCTTTCCCAATAGTCAATCAAACCTTTTCTCACCTGTACTTCTATCTCCTTGTTCCCAGCTTTTGTGAAACTCACATGCCTTATCTATCAAGAGGTACTTTCTTATCGTAAATCCTCACCCCGGCTGAGTCACTGGGGAGTTGTCATGAAAGGATTCCATGTCTCTCCCTTCTGCTAAAAAAAAAAAAAAAAGAACCAAACAAAAAAACCATCCCTGTGGCACCTTATTATTATTGCCTGAGAGGACCCAGGGGATGCAGGATGCCTGTTGGGAAGGACAGTTCTCACCTGCTCTCTTTGACTCATGCATGCAGCCCCTGAGACCTCAGACATGGAACCAGCATCTTTGTCCCTGCCAGAGTCATAAGCAGTGTGCTCTGCTCAGCAGAGTCAAAGTTCTCAGAAAATGACAAATGATGCAACAGATTATTGTCCATCACTGATGCTTTTTCTGCGTTGAACCCAAAGGTTTAGATCCAGGATGGTGGCAATTAGGAGGAAAAGAGAGACATACAGGGACCTGCAGTGAAATAACCTTCTCCAGTGACCTTTGTCGTGAGGGAATAAATCTGTATCACTTAGTAGATTACTCCAAATGAAAACAAAGCAAAACAAAACAACCTGTTTACGTTTTTCTTCTGCTTGAGGGACAATGAGGTTATTTTTAGTACATGACTGTTTCAGTGATTGCAATGGTTACTGTGAATGACATCAAGCTGGAAAGATGAAACTTTTTTCATACACTTCTGTGAAAAATAGAAGAAATAAGATTTTCCTGAGAGGTGAAAACTCCTTTCTGAGAAGACTGGCGTTTATCTAATAAAGAAATATCTTTTTCTCTTGTGAAGTGCAGCACTTACTCAGACCAAGGTTTTTTTGTGTTTTCAAGTAGTTTTTTTTCACAGCATGCTCAGTCAGTCAGTTTGGCTGCTGCAGTTTCAGCAACACCTCACGCTGTAAGCCAGGACTGTTGTTGTACGTCATTGTGGCCATGTATCCATTGCCGCAACAGAGACAGTGAAGATTGCCTCTACATGGCACAGAAAACAGATATATGCAGCAAGACAATGGTGATTTCACTGAATTCATGACTTTGATGCTGTAAGGGATACAGGACCACAGAAGTGTTGATTGCCGAGGATATGATGGCTCTGATAGTTGTACATTTAGTACTTGGGTAATGGTTGGCTTAAAAGTTTGGTACTCGATAACAGAGTCGTAGCTGCTTCCTCTTGCCATGTTAGTGGACCTACCGTAAAGGTTTGGATTCATATCTTAACGGAGGAGTGGGGCAGAGAGGCGATGGAGTTAAGCTGTCACATATACAGAAAACAGCTGAGCTACACAATGTTCCTAGTCTTTGCAAAAGGCACTTTAGAAGCAGACTGAGCACAAAACAGAGCCCAAAGATTTTCTAAGCCCAAACTGGGTGTCTTGTTTTGAAAGTGGGTCCCTGAAGGGCAGCAGCAGATTGTGAACGCTTCGATGAGGTCACTTGCCTCCCAGGAACAAAAGGGCAAGCCGTCTTTGTGACTGAATTAGGTTTAGGCTATGAAAGCAGCTTGGGCTAATCACAAGACTCCCAATGTGCAGAACTGCTGCATCTGCAACATTTGCTCGTACTCATTTAGCTTCCAGTTCAGAGGAGGCTGATCTGCGTCAGGAGTTTGTAATGGCGTCTGCAACCCAAAGCAAACAGCGACTGTTCAGATCAAAGTTTTCCCCTGGTTTCAGGCTGGGTAGCCTTGATTGCTGACTGTGAGAGCTGTCAAATTTAATGATCAGGGTATCTGATCACTTGATATGATTAACTAATTCCAGAAATGATGTTAACTCATGGAAGAAATCTCTTGCATTAGAGAAAAAGGGGTGATTATTAATTTCAAGTTGTGGGATCTTTCTTGTTATTTACTGTCTCAGGCAAGTTTTTTTCTCGGTGGGTCAGAGAAATACCGGTGTTAGGGTCTTGCATTGCATATTTATGCATGTGGACATGTTCTTCCGGCATGCATCCTTTTTACCAATTGTAACAGCTCGAGTAAGGTTTTCAGGAATTTTCACTTTATTAATGAGATCAGGCTTTATTTAGCTAAGAAGAAATCCATCTTTCATTATTATTCTTTTTATAACTTCTAGTTGAATATTAGATACACTGGAAATCCAGAACATACAAAATGTACAAAGCATCATTTTTTTTTTCAGTTTCAAAGCTCACACTTGCACAAATATTGAGTAATCATAGGATTCCTGCTACTAATGTGGACCGTGACACTTCAATGATTTGTGAACTGTGAGCAAGGTTCTTACAAATATTACAATGGATTGTAAAAGTACTTCTCATGGTGAATTCTATTTGTAAATTAACTAAAGATTTTATTTTCTGTTTTTCTGTGCTTCTAGTGATATCTGCAAAACTGTTCCTCCTCTCCTACAGTGCAAACCATGTATTGCTTGAAAGATAATAAGCAGTTTCAGCTGCTTATTTTGAGCTGCTTTAGAAATACTGAAGTTGGGAAGCCATATGGAAAGAGATGTAAACCACAGGATCTTTAAATGACCCAGACTGCAGCCAGTCTTGTTCATGCATCTGCTACCTTAACCTTGTATAATTTTCTCTTTAACTTTCCAGTCTAATTTAGCTTTATCTGAGGATGTATATTCATGTATACAGGCTTCATTTAGCTCATTTTCTGTTTCAGTTGTAATATGTATTTCAGAATAAAAATAGTGCCAAAACCTCTTTGCCTCTACACAGTAGGTTGGCCATGAAGGTCTATTCACAGATTCCTTTGGGAAGCTGCGACCTCACAGCTAAAATTCGTGTTTCCACTAGTAGCTCACATAAATTAAGCTAAAGCAAATGGAAATTCTTATGCTTTCCTAAAGTAAAACTTTCTTTTTGCACTCAATGAGCAGAAAGCCAATTAATCCTAAATGAACTGTAAGCAAGCCACTTCCATCTTTGTAGCACAAAACTGTCTGAAATTTAAAATAAATTAAGAAAAAGAAAATGAGAAAGTGCCCCTTTTCTCATTTGACATTACTCAGTAGACATTCAGAAATGTATTTTGATTGACTCATTTTCCATGTACTTTTCCTCACTTATGGTTTCAGTATCACTGTCCTGTGGCTAAGCCACTACTGCTAATCATTTAATCATGAGCTGTGACAAGAAAATCCTTAAAAGGTAAAGCTGTCATAAAATTTTGCATTAACACATGTTCTGTGTTTCCCACAAAATATGCAAGCTCATATGTGGAAAGGGGAAGCAGTGAGATTTAGAGAAAGAGATGTCCCATACTGCCAAACAGCCCTGTACCAAGAAACATGGGGATCGGGAAATCTCTGCTACTAATTTACAAGCCAAAAAAAATGCCAGGGAGAATGTGTACACGTTCTGGGTATGCTAGCACTGGTTATTGTGAAGCCTGCAAAAAATAGAGCAAACTACTTGAGACTTTAGAAAAATAAAATAAAAACTACTCAGCTCAGAGGAAGCATTTGTTGGCTGTTGTTTGTTTGAACAGATTCAATATCCCCAGCTTCAAGCCAGAGAACTTCTGAAGAGACAGGTACCTATTTCCAGCCCAGTTGTGGCTATCTTATTCTTCATGTTTTGGGAAAGAAAATTTAAGATTTTCAAAGAGTTTTCTATTGAATATTTTAGAGGTTTGGGAAGAGCTTTTTTGTTTTGGTTTGGTTTGGGGTTTTTTGCGTGTTTGACAAGATCAGCAAAGGCTGTCATTTTCTTTCCATGAGCTCTGCAATTTACTACTCCAAGGATATGTGATCAGTAGGAAAAGAAGAAAAGACTTCACTAGTTAAACGTTATTAAAAAAAAAAGTTTTTTTTTCTTTTTGAAAAGGAAATCAGAGAAAAAAATGTGTTGAGCTTTGTATAGCTTGATGGATAGATTAGCTTCAAAGGGAAGATAAAAGATTACTGATAACAGACAGCAAGCAGCTGCATCTGTACCTTGCTGGGATTTTAGCTGTGACCCTAAGGTTTAAGTCCACTCAGATTTGCTGCAGTTGCCGAAGGAATAAACTCTAACATATTGCCAAATACATGTCTTTTAATGAAAGTAGTAGAAGACATATAATTTATCTGCCATTCTTACTCCCTTTTTCATGTAACAGTACATAATGTATTTCATATTTTCTGATTTGCTTTTTCTAAAATATTCATTTTGATCCTAATGGATTTAAGTAGGAATCCAGTACCTAGCTTTTTTGCATTTATTTAGAAACTATGGCGTAGAACATCACCTCTCGATTTGCTGGTGGTCTGCACTTAATCTCTAGATATATAAATAAAATGCTTATGTGATTTTCATAGGTTCATTGTTGTCTGGGAGAGGGAAGGTCATTGCAGTACTTGGAATGGAAACAGGGACAATTAGTTCTCCGGAGAGTTTTTGTCCAATTCCAACCCTTCAAGAAAGATGAGAGAAATATCCCTTCCTTTCTTCCACTTTGGAGCTAAGGCAACAAACATAGTTTGTTGTATAAAAACTTTGTGAGAAATGTCACCCAATTCTCATTTGCCATTTGTTTCAATTTCCAGTTTGTTGTCTTTCAGTCTTTCTCTTTAGTCTTGCTTCCTAGTGCAGTGCTCTCATCTGCTGTCTTTAGATTCTTCTTCCTCCCATTTGCATGCTTTCTTACATGCTGTCCATTTTTTTTTCCTTCTCATTTTGTCGTGTTTCATTTCCATACCTTGCTTCTTGCTGCATGGCCTGAGAGTTTCTCCTTAATTTTAATCTGTGCTAAATGTTCAAGATCAATCCATTTCCTCGAACTCTTTTCTTTACCTTTGTCCCACGTCTCAGTGTGTTTTACCCCCTTGCAGTTTCCCTAGTGTAATTTCTGCACAAAGCAATGGCGTTGTCTCAGAGCTTCCTTTTCTGTTGCCCCTTAGGGTATGTAGGAAGGCTTCAAGCACATCACAGAAAGGATAGGCTTTCACATGAACTTGTGTGATCTCAAGCCTATAAATCTGGCAGCAGTTCTAAACTCATTTTTTTTCCTGGGGATCAAGCTGACTTTTGCATTACAAACAATTTTAGGGTCAGGGTTTAGTTGTTTCTTTCAGCTGATATAAGCACCAGTATGGGTAAAAAGAGGCAATCAGTTGTACAGATTGACAGTCTAATATGAAGAAAACCACTGCCAAGAATAAATCTTTATGTGCATTATCTGCAGTAGACATCAAGATCATAGAAAAGCAATAATGACTCTTTACAAGAAATCTGGGCAAGTCATGGCAATGTCTACTGGTCCAGCACAGCTGCATTTGAAATCTCAGAGACAGAGAATTCGCAGTTTCCTGTAAAACAAGGAACACTTTGCATAGCAGCAAGTAGACTCAAAGCTGCAAATTCCAGAACTCTGTTTGGATGGAAGTTCCCTGATGGTTCAGATTACATAGAAGTCATCCAGGTGTGTTACTAGACAGGTTTGGGGAGAGTAATGAATAGCTCGAAGTGGCTAAACCAAACTTCTCAGTAATTTTCAGAAGCGACACAACCCTGTGCGGAGGGCAAGTATGAATCTTGTGTATCTCTAAAATCTCTTGTAAGTCTTGAAGTGGTTAAATGGGTCTTCTGATTTCTGTAGTGCTCTGAATTTTATATAGCATGAAAATGTTTCAAAAAGACAGCAGGGAAGTCCTTATAAAAAGTTCGCCAAACCCTCCATTTATTGCTCTTCAGACACAGCCACTATTATCATAGCACTGACATTTGACTGCCCCAGTTAGGAAAGCAGTCTTTGAAGCGCCGCCCAAATTGCAGCCAGAGGTAAACATCAATGAGAGAGATTACTCTGTGTGTTGAATAGAATTTTCATTTGATAATTTTGCTGTCGTTTCCTGTTGTGTGTATTATACCTTGTACTAAAGCTGCTGTGTTTTAGTGCCCCATTTACACAGTGTGCTTCAGAGTACAGGGTCCTGCTTTCAGCACTATGATTTCAGCACTGTATTCAACCTAAACTCATTGGGTGAGAAGACAGACTCATTCAGACTATTGTGACTCTCTTCAAACAGTGAATCTATGACTTTGAATTTTAGAACATTTCTTTGTAATGTTACTCCAGTTCTTCTTTCCATTTCTGTTTGTTTCTTACCAATTACAAGGGAAAATATTTAAACCTGCTAAATTTTCCACTGTACTTTTATTGACTTTGAGTTCTCTGTATGCTGTTCTCTCTAGCACTTCTTTACTAGCTGCTTTTTTGGCTATAGACTTTAATAAATTGAATTTTTCCTTGTCATATGGGCTATTTTATGTTGAGAAAACATTTGATAAGCTTATAAAGACAAATCCAGGAAAAGATGTAGGAGCCTGCAAGTCAGGCAATGTGGCATACAGCTTTTAGCTATTTTATCCCCAGACTGTAGCTCTATAACCAAAGTTAGATACTTAGGTTCCTGATAACATTATGTGAAGAGGTAGACATTTAAGAATCACCCCAGCAATTCAAGCTGAATGAGGAGATGATAAATAGGATCTGCTGAACACAGACATACCTCTGACCTCCCAGAACCTCTGTGGAGCTTAGGCACTTGGCTCTTAGGTGCATTTGATTTCCTTCTCTATATAGTGAGAAGACACAGCAGCAGTGTTCGCTTTAGGGCCCTACAACAAAGCCAGCACATGTTGACCCCTGGAAGCACACCTCTCATCTTGCTACCGCAAATGAGTCTCCTGTACACCTCTATTGTCAGACCTAAGCCTTTTGAAGATTGGAAGGCAAGGTTCACGGGGCCAAGGCAGGAGTGTTAAAAGAGCATCAGTCAACACCATAGTCATTGGTGCACTCATTTAAGAGTGGGAGTCCTGGATTTTAATATTGACTTTCCTTGCTGCTTATACATTTAATGTTAAAGAGAATCTTGGAAATGAAAAGGTATCATATCCCTTTCTGGCCCTGTTTCAGCAAATGTTGAGGTACGTAAACCTCTTCCCCACTTCTATATACATCTGTCTGTATTGTAAAAGATTCTTGTCTTGATCAGTGAAAAAGATGGATCTGAATCCCCTCGGGTCCAGGAATCTTTTCCTGGATGAGTGCATTAATGCCTATCTAGTCCTTTAAAGTCTGTAGGCTCTTCTACCCTCTCCTGGTATTCTGGTACATTTTATAGAGAGAGCAGCTAGCACTACCTCTTACAAAGAGCCTGAAAGGCTAGAATTCCTCTGGATTAATATGGATAGTAGATATCAACGTCTGAACTACTTGTCTAAGATCTTTTTGCATCCAGTGGAGAGAATGGGGAATTTACAGGGTTTTGTGGACACTGAGGGAGACAGTAAGGCTGATGAAGTACATTCACCAAGTGTAATGTTGGCCATAAAAGGAGGTGAGGGTGAACATCTCAGCCTCAGACATGCAAATTATAAGGCCTGTGGCTAGGTTTGATAAATCCCATCCTGAGGATCAAGCATGCCTGCTGGATTACATCCCTGGAGAAGCAAAATTACAAGCCTTTCTGGATTGCTGCAGACTAAGAGTGAAGTACGTAGAAAGCTCTAGGTGGTTCCTGAAGTCAGGAAAATCAGCAGCAGTTGAATCTCATTTTTTGACTGAAAAATCTGAAGTCTGGTTGTTTAGGGTGTTTACGTCCCATTTTGGATCTGACCTTTGATTATAGTGATAAATGTGGCTATTACTGAAGGTCAGAAGATGGGCTTAATCCTTTGTTTTTCCTGTAAAGGACTTTGCACTGATCATTATCCTCCCAATTCTTTTATTTTTATTCTGTAATGCTGTAACTGAACTGCCCTCATACGCTTCTCAGTTCATATATTTCTTTGTATTTTGTTCTGTCAAATTAAGTGAAGAGAGAGAGGAAAGAAAACCATCTTAACAAACAAAAGCATTACTATGCTTTGGAAACAGTTTCTGTGCATATTACAGGTATTCAGAATTATGATACTTAAATAGGCAAAGAACACAGCTAGGGATGTCACTAACTAATAGGTCATTTTACATTTTCACTATGAGAATAAAGAGCTTAATGGATAAAGGATTAATTCCATTCAAAGTAAATTGTGGACAGATATTTTCACAAACAGGAACCAAAGTTGATATGAAAGAACAGTACTACATTAAGATTAACACATCTTACTACATTGAGAACAGTACACTGTTTCTCAGAAGCTTAGTTTGGTGTACTTTAAAAGCATAAAAAAAAAAGAATAATGCCCACCATATCTCTGGGGGAGCTGACTTATACTCACAGAATGTGAAAACTGTTTCTCCTTTTGGGATAGTCTGATCCATATCAATTCTTTTAAAGATTCTAAAACAAAACAAAAAACCCCTTGATGTTCTCCTTGCTAAATTAATAAAGACTAGCATTTCCAAGAAGCACAAGGGAGTGAGGACTTCAGTCTTCCTGAAACTCGACAAGCAGCTCTTGGATTCTTTTGATAATCCAACCCAAATGGCTAAATGAGCAGGCACTTGCAAGTTGTTACAGTGTTTTTTACTTAGAGCAGTCCAGATTTATTAAAAGCAGATTTATTTGCTGTAATCATGATTGCTGGTCTAACTATTTAAGAATTTAAAACTAAATATAAATATGAGATAAAATTCGCTTTAAAAAGAATTAATTAGCCTCTGTTCTTTTCACCAGTGCTATTAATATATCCTTATATTTGATCAGAATTTATGCAGTGTATATACTTTTTGGAAGAGAAAGACAAACATGAATCAAGCAGTTTGGTTTGTAACTAAAAGTAATTGGTCAGCCTTCTGTTCACTGAAGTGTTCCTCACATCATGATGCTATTTGAGGACTGGATCTTGATGTTGGGAAAGAAAACGAAGGGCAGGAGAGGCAGATGGATTTTTTTTGGTCTCTATAAATTCTCAGGAAACCACTATGTGCATGCAGTTGGATGTGAGAACACAGAAGTCTTCCCTAGTTTTGCTGTTGAGTCAAACCCTGAGATCAGGTTGTTAAACATTAGTTTCATCTGGGATTTGACTGTGTGTCACTCTGTGTGCTCCCTGATCTGTGTGCCTCCCAAGGTGTGTGCTGATACTGCTGGTATGGGGGATTATAAGGAAATAATTTCCTCCTCTTTCTCTGAACTCCAGCAGATTATATACACAGGGCTCACTGGTCTGTTTGCATGTGGTCCCCTGTGTGCTTTGAAGTATTATTCCAGTGATAATAATAAAGGAAAATAGATACTGTGTTCCCATTTCAGAATGGTGTTTTTGTAGAGCACTTGTGCAGAAAAAGTCCTTTCAGGTCAAAAGGAAATCAAATGTAAGCCCCAACCTTTTCTTTCTTTTTAATGGGATGATTTGTTTGCTTATGGGTAGTTTGAAGAAAGTATCATTGGAGAGGGTGTGAAAAATTTGCAGCATTAAATATGTCAGATGCTCACAGAAGTTCACTAGAATTTTTTTATTTTATTTTATTATCTGATACCTGGCATCCATCTTTCAAGGTTAGTGAGTAGGGTAGTTCATACATGTACTCCACCATTTGTAAGGAATGTTTGCTTTAGATATGAACATATTGTCCAAGCTAGATTACATTTTTTTAGCCACAAAAGAGAAGCAAAATTATGATGTGAGCACAACAAAAACTGATGTGGCCAAGACAGCTTCTCATAAACATTTTTAAGGTTTACGTATCTGGTTCCTAAGAATGTGAGCTGGACTGAAAAATTTGTATGTGCCTTTTGCAGTAATAAAGGTAACAGAGAATAAGTATCATTTCAATTTATCTTTTCACCTTTTAATTAAAAACATCCTGCTATGGGAGATAAGTGGCATCTCATCAGAAGGAATTTATCGATAGAAGAAGTGAGACTGTAACTCTGAGTCAGAACTGATAAAAGATTTACTGTAAAGTGTTGTATATATGTAATGATAATGCTCTTAGTTCCACTGCTTTAAGTAAGTGCTAGCTTTATATCCTTTAAAGATGCTTCTGATTTAAATATAATTTAGTTTAAAATACATTTTCATGCTTTCAGTAGCAATATTGCTTTGGAACTTTATTTTCTAAAGAAGGGGTAAGAAACTTGCTTATTTTTCACCAAGCTTGCTAGTTGTTTCCTTTTTGCATTTTGTCCAGTTTGGAGCATGTAGACTGGCTCTGGAGCTGCTTGTGCAACTCAGTGAGAAAAGGGTTGCAAAAGCTGAGTCTGAGCCACTTCTATGTTCCTATAGTCTATTCCCATAGACTTTTATGGTATTGAGAGTTTTGACATGCATTGGTGTTCGTTCTTAGTAAAATAGTGTAGCTGTCTGCCCAAAGACCCAAGATATTCTCTTCCACCTCCAGAAGACCTTCCAGATGTCTCGTCTTCACTGGTCAAGGCCACTCTCCATGGAGGTCTCTAAAGATCTGTAGAGGTTCTGCCATGGCTAACAGATCCACATCACCAGATGATTCCTATATACAGGAAATCCATGGAAGATGGCTATAGATCAGGTTTGGTTCTAACCAAACTATCCTATATATAACCATATTTAACTATATCTAACCAAACTATCTACAGTAGCTAGACTTCAGATGGGTCACAGAGTAAATCTCAAACCCAGAAGTGGCTCCCACGCACACATGGGACTTGTGGGTTTCTCTTCCGTTGTCATGGCCACTTAGTGCCCTTCAAATTGCACTCACTGATTACAGAATATTCAGATTGTTAACTGCCTCTAAATTAACAGCTGCCAACAGGAGGGCCTAAGGCTGTGCCATTCAGTGTTGAATAGAAAGGGGATGAAACGGGATGATATAATTAGAGGCAGTAGTGCCATGCTAGTAAAATCGTATGGTATCAACAAGATTGAACCTGGGTCTATACTGCCCTGTGTAGCACAGGCCAGGTCTGCTGAGTGCTCCAGGACAGCTTGCCTCTGCCCTTTGCCTTTCCCTGAGGTGTGATAGGAGAAGGTAGAGCACAGCTTGCCAACCTCAGCAATGATGACCAAAGGGCTAAAGGCTGCAAGGGAGGTACAACTTGCCTCACTGGTGCCAGGACAGACTAAGTGCTGTGCTAATGGTCCTGTGTTCTGCAGGTACTTAATTAAAAAGCAGACAGAGCTCAACAGATGCATCCCACTGATGTAACCTAAGATGTGTTACAGTTTTCCCTCTGTATGTGGACTCACAGAGGATGCAGGCTCTGTACAGCCCCAAGGTGTAGAATTGGGGTTTTTCAGCTCAGATTGTAGAAATACTGTTTGGAAGTCCCAGAATCAGCGAAGATTTTATATGACATATACAATGTGTTTACATTCATAAACATCACAGGGAGTATATTCAAATACAACTACTCTAAAAATACGTTTCTGAACATATTGCTATTGAGGTCAGGAGTCAAACCGAAATATAAATTTGAATTCTACACTGTCTCCGTGAGTCATTTCATTAATCTTTGTGAACTGTGTAAGTATCAGTAACTTTTCTATCAGTTGAGCTAAAAGCTGGGAAAGGTCACAAGTAATTTTAGGTCACATTTGTATCTAAGTGAGAAAAAATTTTTGTATGATGTTCTTCTACCCCTCCCCTTTGGCTGATGAGTACCAGTAACTCTGACCAGCAATAGCTATCTGCTGCTCCACAAGGACTGGAGTGCAGCTTAGCTTTTCTTATGACACAGCAGGCAGTTTAGACTTGAAGCAAAGTACGCTGTAAATTTTCAGGCAGTTTCCCTTTTTATTGCACAGCTAGCATAGTCGGAGAAGCTCAGAAGCCAGCATGATATTTGCGTGGCTCAACTAAATTAAAAAAGTTTGCCTAATGAATTTGCTTTCAGTATAAACCAGTGCAAGATTTCTCTCAGTGTTTGCCTCTGTACTAGTAAACAAAATGCAGTCATGCCATAGGCCTGACACAGACATGTAATAATCCAAACTGTAACCATGGTCCCTGGCATGGTTTTGATTTGGGTCAACTAGCATTTTTGCAGGCAAAGCCTAGTCTGGGATTCAGGATGGACCAAAACCCATTCCCAATATCCTGTTTGGATGAGCTACCCTACAAAGAGGAGATCTGAGGAGGTTAACAGCATGAAAGTGATATTTTGCTCTTGCAGCTGGGATTCAAGGAATAAAAACAGTCTCTAGACTTTTTTGTTTTAGAAGTAAGCAATTTGTCTAACAGTTTTGCTCCCCAGCAGGAGAGGGAGAGGAACAGGGGGTCCTCTAGTGTCTTGAAGGGCAGGGTCTCCAGAGAGAAATCCTCCAAACTCAAGTCAAGCTTTTCCTAGGCAGATGGAAGTTTTCCACTATTGAATGGCAAATCATCTTCCTTGAATCATGGTGCATGTTCTGGTGCTCTATGGGAAATGGGCAAAGGAAATGGGCTACAAATATCTGTAGCCAGGTGTGACAAGTCTCAGCCCAGGGACAGGGACCCCTGTGAGCCAGCTAACTCTGACCCATCTCTCCAGCCTGCGTGATGGCAGAGTTCCTGTTCCCCCTGTCTGCATTCACTTGGAACTAAGTCAGCGCTTGTGATGTTCCCCTCCTCATCACACACAGGGGTCCCCTGCCAGGGAAGGTGTTTTGGAAGCACTCGCCAATGCCATGGCAGGATGGAGACTGTTGCCCTCAGAAAGAGCACCTGGCTGCAGGAGTACATGGTACACTCTTCTTCTCCCCCTCTCTTTCTCCAGACTGTATTGGTAGCTGGCATATTTTTTTGAACATACAATTGTCTCATCTGTATTTCATGCTTGTTGTATTTCCTCCATATGTTGGTCACAAATTGAAATTAACAAACTGCTGCGTTCCAAATAGGAGATGAACACATACCTATCCCCAGATAAACATCTCAGGAACAGCAGCATTGCAATATTGGGTGCAGCAGCAATCCCACTTTTACCAGTCATGCTGTTACACTCAAAACCTTGTTTATGGGCAAAGAGGAAGCACATCCTACATATATGCATATACAGTCAAGAATTTATTGTTAGTATAACTGAAATCTTAAGAATCTAATCATTACCAGTCCTAGCTGCTACCAAAAAAAAAAAAAAAAAAAAAGTTAGAATTCTTCTATATAGAAAAGGTCTCAATAGTATAGTTGAAATTACACACACTTTTTAGTTTCTACCCATTCTCCTGGTGGTATATTCACCCTTTCCACTGCTCTTCTGACCCCAGGGTAGATAGCATCATTCTGGTTTTGGGGCTCGGGGGTGGTGATGATGTTACAGAGTTATCAGTATTTCAAGTCTTTTGCCAAATGGATTATTATGTTCATGTTGCTGGTTTCTTTTCCTTACTACAGGATCCACCTGGGGTCATTTATATGTGTTTGCTAACCCATTATTACATCTCTCATTCTTCATTGGTCTGCAGTTCCGTATTACACCCAAGTACATTGTAAATTGTGGCTTTTATATATGTTAGACATTATTTTTTGTTTTCTCTGTTACTCTTAAAACTAGTGATGTCCAGCTCTGAGTCTGCATTTCTTCAACTGGCCACAAAGCAGCTGTTTGTAGCTGAGGCGTCTCCAATGTCAAGGTTGTGCCCCATCTCTTATCATCCCATGTCTGTAATGCTCTATGCTGCGTGCAGTGTCTCTGCTTCTCAAGGTCTTTTCTGTCACACCAGACTTGTGTTTCTTTACACTACATCATTTTGTTAGAGTTATAAGCATCTCATTCTCCACAGAATAATTGTTTGTTACCGCCAGCTATATAAAACTGCGGTTGTACCATAGAAAGATAACAAGAGGAAAACAAATTAGCCATAGACACCTGGTCAATTAGAGAAATTACTGCCACAGCTGAAGTAGGTAAAACAAAGATACAGGCAGGTCAAGAAAATGGGGAGATCCTGACAAGCCTTACTCCTTATTCAGTACAAAGCTTGTGGCCTGTTACTCGCAGTGGTGATACCATGTCACAGGGGTACATGGGTATGACCCTGTGTTTGCATTGTTTGCAAGAGTGCTGATAGCCTGTATATCAAAGCACTCAGGGTGTACTAATCTTCTCTCTGACGTATTCTGGTGCCTGTACACATTATGACAAATTGGAAATGTTATTTGAAGGATGACATTGGCAACTGGAGTGTTATGACCTGCAGGAAGGGAAGGAGTGGAAGCTCATATTGCTACCATGTGGGTGGAATGACATAGACGATATCATATTATAAAGTATCTAATTTGGGGGGGAGGGGTTGAGTAGAAGTGACATTACTTCTGAAATATATGGCAGTTAAAATATTTCTTAATGTTTTCTGAAATAGCCACTCTTACTGATTTTATGGTCAAATAAATTCTAGGAAAATATATTAAAATATTAATCTGTAAAAAAAATATGTCACCCTTGGAAGTCATGGCAAAAGTGGTGTCTGGACAGTGCTTTCTCTTTGGTTTCTGTCTATTCATCTGTTTATAACCATGAATATCAACTGGAAGCTAAATAAGAGTCTGACACCCATGGCAGATTGTACATGACCCAATTAGGAGCAGCCATTATTTCTCAGCCTCAGGGGTTCCAGGCCCTTTAGAAAGAAAGAATATAGTAAAATTTTCTTGTAATGCAACAGGGAACATTTTTGATTGCTAAGACTGAGAAGGGATTTGTGTTCTATACAGTTCCATTCTTCTTCACCTGGAGGTGTATAGAAGAGCAAGGCTCTTCCTATGTGCACCAGACAGAAGAATCAGAAGTATTTTTAGTTGCTTGTTATTTTTGCAAGAGACAGAACAATTGGATTAACCTGAGTCAGTCTTGGTTTCAGTAAAAGTTGGATTCTGTATGTTTATCTGTTGTACTCTAAATCTAAAGCAAAATCCCTCCATGTGGATGTCCCTATCCTCCAGGACTTTTCTGCTGGTTTTAGTCCAGCATTGCAGGTCAGGATAGGAAGACTGATGGAGGTACCTAGAGTAAGTTAAATTTAGAGATCTTGGTCCAAGAGAGAATGGTTGTGAATCCCATTACACAGCTAAAGCATTCATCCTGACAGAAAGGTCTAAAAAGCCTGAAGAGGCTACTGTCTTTCCTGCTTCATTTTCTGACCAGTGAAACAGGTACAATGAATGGCTGACTAACACAGAAGGTGAGGGCATCCCTGGAGACTGAAAACCAAATAACATCTGGGACAAACGTCCAGAGTCTGATCTCATCTTTGTCTGTTAGGCATGCAATCTTATTGCAAAATACAGTGCAATTTGAAGCCTCTGTTCAACAGACAATTGGCATTGGAATAACAAAGGTGTGGTAGAATAGGAATTAGCTGCATTGTTTGAGTAATGTTGAGTAATTTGCACAGTGCCGTCCTAGGCTGTGCCTCACTCAGTCAAATCCTTTGTACAGCATTTCTCCCACGATCTGCAACTTCATTCACTAAGAAAAAATAATGTATGTAAATAAGAAAGTGTGGCACCAGGACCATAGCAGTTTGGTATGACCTCAAAAGTCAAAAACCATCTGAAAAAGTTTCTGAACTGTTTTTTTTTTTTTTAAATCTGCAAGTTACTAATTGCAAAAATAGCTGCCCAAGAACAATTAGGTGGAAAATACAAAACATATCTCTTAGATTAATTCATTGTTCTGCTTGTAAACATCCGTTGGGGTAGCACATCCTGGAAAAGCCACTCGGTTTCACTACGTATGGAGGTTAAGGTTTGCTAGTTCCCATGCACTGGCAGGCCATGGTTGCTTTGCATGCACATACAAGAAATACGCCTTCCTCTGTATTCAAGCATGTAAATAATAACAATGCAGCCAGACTCCGGAAATTATTTTTCTCATGTTGTTACTTAGAGGCATTAACCATTAATTTCCTGCAACATAATCAGAAATTAAAACAATTAGTAAGCATATGACCATAATTTGCATTCAGGTTCTTATTCCAAAACTACAGAATTAAGTCTTGCTGCTCTCACAACGATTTTCTTTTAAAATATTTGCATAAAAACAGTCTAAGGGAGGAAAAACTTTTATATTATGTAGATTTGTTGGCTCTTCTCCTGTTGTCTTCTTCTCTACTCTTCAGCACATCTCTTTCTCCACATCAGTGGTAGAGCAGTACACCTTCATTTAGAAAAATGCAGACCCATAAGTCTTCTATTTCCCGTTTCTGTCCCACTGTTCTAAAGAGGCTGGTAGTTTTACAGCTTTCAGAGTCAAGAGAACCATGCCAGCAGGGCCTGGCATTTAACAAAGGAAAGAGAACAGAAGGCTTCTGTAAAAAAAATAAAAAATTAAAAAAAAAATCATTCTACATATACGTATTTATCTATATTATTTACATGTATATATAATCTTTTATTTTGTATATAGAACTTGTCCTGAAGTTTACAGACTGATTCTTAGACTTTGATTTTCATGGCTCTAGTCAGGCTTGTATTCTGTCAAAGTAGTCATTTATTTGTTTAAAAATCCTCACAGGGAATGCTGTGAAATTTATAATGGGCATATAGAGCTCATTTAAATATTTAATATTGTCTGTGTGTGCACTTGACTGACAAGTGCAGTGGCTTTTGCTCAGCACAGGGCCAAATTTTACCCAGAGCTTTTCCACACACACTGAAACATGCGCTTCCAGTGCCTTAATTAATATTATTTTTTCAGTTCAGAATAATTTTAATTTCTTAGGTAAAGATGTTTGAAATATAATTTAAAAAATAATTTCTCTATTTTCTTAAAAAATTGTGCAAATTCATAGAGAATCTGCACAGAATTAAGATAAAAAACACTGGAAGCTGAGGAATGATCAGACTGCCTAAAATATCTCACTGAAGCCTTCATTTGATGTTCTAACCTAGAAAAAACTTTATTGTTCTTTCTGTAGGGCCTGTTCTTAAATAATTAGTGTTAGATGGAAGACTCCTGCTCTCCTTTCGAGCTACAACAACCAAGAAACATTTTCTCTCATTCGTTTCTTATTCACATTCCTCCCATCTCTTACCTACTTGCTACAATACCTTAAGACTACAAGTTTAGATGGCATTTTAATTGTAATTGCCAACTAAATTAAAGCATTCTTTAAAAGCAAATTGAAGTGGAATTTCATGCAAATGAGGTTGACAGTTTTGTGGATCGTCACCAGGGCTTCTATAATAAACTATGTTGATCGACAGGAAAAAACCTTGCATTTTTCATAAGCAGCATCGCCATTGCAGTGAGTGGTGTATCCACTGTTGCACATATAGAACCAAAAGCTTTTGAATGATGAAGACCAAAAATTATCATTTGGCTTCTGAATTTACAGCATATGTAAGTCATTCATTGCATCCTGGTGCTCAGGCAACAGAGGTGCCTTTTAAAGGCTCACAGCTTTGCAGCCTCCACTCCCTGACAGATGTTAAGTTTGCCTTGATGTCCCATTTGGACACCTTTACAGAATTTGTCCATTCCTTTAAGAAATATTTTTAAAATTTGCCTTGTAGTCCAGCAGTATGTTTATAGCCCCAGTCTCACTGCAGTGTTTCCTGATGGGCTTCTCCACCGTGTGCTTTTAGTATCTGTTCATAATTTCTTAGCCCTTTATACTCTGTTATAGGATAGACCATTTCCAGCCATTTTAGTAGACTAAATTCAAAATTACAATTAAAAAGCCTGTGCCAGTTTAAGATCAATCAGTGACTCAGAAGAAAGACTCTCTTTCCTTTTATTTGGAGGCTAGGATGTGTTGGAGCCCTGGCACAGAAGCAAACTGAGGGATTTACCTAACAAATCACTGTCCCCGGACACATTTCAGCATTTCAAAATGGCTTAAGGTTTTGTTCACAGATTTCAGACAGAGCATAGATTCATGCAGAAACCAAGTGAGAGCTATCTCACCAAGACATGCTTTAATTTTGGTCACAGGTTCCTTTAAAATCATACATGTACCATTAATAAGAAGCAGAAGAAAATAGTGATGCTTGTAATGCAAGTCTTACAATTGAAAAGCCATTTTTGTATTTTAATTATTATTATTATACAAAAGTATAAGTACTCTGGTATTTGATACAGAGGTGTGGCTCCAGAAGTTTGCACTGGTTTCTCCATAGGTATGGCTAAAGGCAAGGACATCATTAAGGAGGTTTTGAAACAGCATCGCCCCACTCCTTTGAAAATACCTTTGGGAGTATTTCAGTAGCACCTTGCTGATGTTGCAACAATGAAAATAGTTAGGTCAGAGACATTAACATTCCTTTGGCTATGCTGTTTCTGTTGCATGACTAGGCAACTGAACCCATTAAACTAATCCAGGGCTGGTGTTTTCCCCAGTTTTGCAGATCACGTGGCACATCCTTTTAAATCCATAAATAAAACACAACACAACAAAGCTGCTTTTTTTTTTTTTTGCCTTTTTTTTGGCAACAACTTCATTACCAGATATAACATAAAAACCCGGTTCTGAAAAGTGACTAAACATATTCAACTTTGAGCACCTGTATGGTGACACTGGCTTCAGGAGGGATTACGTGTGTGCTGAAAGTGGGGCTTTAGGAGTTTGCTGAATTGAAACCTCAACTGGCATTTTTATGTGCTGGATTGAACCTCAATCTGTGTTTGTTTCAGCTAAATTAGCACCTGATCTCTAACAGCAGGTCTGGAGAAAAGTGAGGTTGAAATCATACTGCTTTTATGAGCTTATCCTAATGATTAATGTTTTGGAAAAGTAAAGTCACCTGCAGTCTTGACTACCTCTATTAAATCCAATGTCACTGAATGTCAGAAACTGCCACTTACTTGGGACAATAATTATACGCAACTGTGATTATGCTCTAAGTGATTCAATGCAATATTGTAGCCTGGTCCCTTTCTAATCTTCCCTCACTTACAGTAATAAAAAATTGTACGTAAGCTCATGAAATGCTTGCTATTGCTAGATCTAGCTGCACATTGGCAGATACAGTACCAGTAAGTCATTCATGGATTAGAAGGACATTCTGATACCCCCTACCTTTTCATATGAATGCATTAAGTCAGCTCACTAGATGTACTTTCTTGTTACTACATGCTAGTTGACCAGTTGAGTTATGTGTTTCTTGATTTTACAGAGTTACTTGTGAACTAAGAAGACTATGCTTTCAAATAACCTCTTTTCAAGAGCGTTCTCTAGTGTTTAGAGCATATGATAGGCAATAAGTAGTCTTACATTTAAAACCAAACATTTATTTTTGGATTGTTCAGTGACACAGACACTCTATCCTTTGATTTAATTTCTCTTGATACACACTGTATAATAACACCACATAAATATGTTTTGAATCTTCATTGATTTATAAAAGCAATTCAATCATCTGGGTGATCATGCTGTGTCAATACTATACCATAATAATTAGATATTATTGCATTGTGTCAGAGTCCTGGCTCATCTGAGGCCTGCTGACCTGCTTTGACCACAATTAGACAGAATATGATATGTTTCAGTAAAAGTTTGGTGCTGTGGCAAGAATTAGGTGGTATGCTTTTTCCTCTGTTGCCCCTTCACCACCATCTCTGCTGCTGCACTTCAGTCATCCTTCACGCAGAGAGCTTCCCCCAAGCCTTTCACAACTTTCTTTGTCACGCCAGAAGCTGTTTTGTTCCACCCTAGTCTATCTGAAGTCTATATGTGAATGACTACAGTATTAGGTAGCTGTTCTCCAGGCACAGCAATCTCTTTTCAGAAAACATACTTTGGCACAAAGAAAGAATCCTGTGGATTTGTCCGTATCCTATTTCCACCTCTTCTGTCTTCTCAGCTGCGCTCACAAAATACACTTAGAGCAGAAACATCCTCTAGCAAAGCATCGCATCCCATAATGTGCTACTGGTCCTGGCAGCAGGCAAATTAACAGAACTTTAAAGCTGCAATATTTTGCTTACTAACCTCTTGCATTTTTTTCTAGATTTCAGATGAGATCTTATTTAAACAGCTGAAGTCTTCCCCCACTGCTGAAGTCAGAGGTTAATATACATTAATATACATTAGAGGTGGGAATTGAAGTAATTTTCAGATGTGACAACACTGGTTTTTATTTCAGGCTTTTCTGGAGAAAGCAGCTGCAAGACTCAAGTCTGAGCTGAAATAAAGAGACAAAAAGGCAAAGTGGGTAAATTAGAATCCAGTAGCTGCTGGGAGCTGAGATGTATCATGCAACTACATGACATTTTTCTGTGTGCTTGCTAGACAATAACTTTCTAATGCATCATCCAGCTGACACCAGGTTTCCAAATCCGTTTTTAGGCATCAGTATAAAGAAACCTACTTCAGCTTGATGAAAACCAGCAAAAATAACAAGGGGGAAGCGGGCACAGAAACCCAGCCTTTCAGTTACAGGGATATCCACTTCAACCGCTGCTACAAACCAAAGAATCTCATAACTGCCTTCAGTAAAGCCTGACTGAATAACAAAAAGTTATGAAGAGAAAATTATATGCATCTCCCTTTCACAGCTGCATTGTTCTACAGGGAACTTCTATTTTCTCCGTGCCACATGTCAGTAAGTACATTCTACGCCAAGCAGGCCACTGTGCTGATCCATCACAGAGATCCCTGTGTCCCTACCACATTTTAATCCCAGATCTGTATTTAGTCTGGATGCATATAGAAATCTTGAAGAAATTTCTTTTCTTGCTCATACTAGGAGTATTTCTTCCTTTAGCCACTTATTTACGGTGCTGAATAACAGGCAGAAGCCTCACATGTGTGTACAAGAAGCAGGACAGAGCATGTAATTTTTGTGTGCTTGTTTGCAGTCTGACTCACATTTCTCTGTCAAGCTGTATCTTTGAGGTCCAGCTGCAGAGTATAGCATTGGGTAAAAGAGAATAAACTTGAGCCAAATAGTACTTGGAGGGTATCCTGAGAGAGCAGCGAGGTACAAATCAGTAGTCAGAGTGCTGCTCACATGCAATCCAAAGAAGAAATGTCTGCTGAGTCTCTTTCCAATGTTTCAGGCTAGTGGTTAGGCTGGATCTTGGAGTCACTCAACACTTGCTTAGAAAGTGTGAATAGCAGATGCTTCCTGTTGCCTGGAGCTCTCGTGGATTCAGATTATTTATAATCTCAGCTCAGTTTCATATTTGTCTTTTTTCCCTTGGTAAACTCTCTTTTGCATGGCTATGCTAGTCTGACAGTAACTGCCCTTAATAGCCTCAGACAGGCAGCTCATGGCTCACAACCTGCAAATTAAGAGACTGAAAATAAAAAAAAATGCATTAAAAAAATATAGGGAAGAGTTTCTCCAAAGCGCCATTGGCTGTTATGTGACTACCTCTTACTTGAAATAATTGAGAGCTGGGGACATAGCCGTGATTTGTGCCCTTAAAAGTCATTCCTCACCTGAATTAAAATATGTTAAAAATTGCTTTGCACATAACCACCCTGCCATAACCAGTAACTGAAAACCGTAAGGTTAATACACGTACTATTCAAGAGGACTGAATTATGGAAATACCAGAGTTTCAGACCTGGAGGAACAATACTGTCTTTCATTTAGTGGAAAAGACTTTCAAGAAATGTAAAAATGTTTTCACAAGGATTCTCCTTTCCTCTGTCATCTCCTTTTGCAAAATTCTTTGTTTTCTTTTACAAATGCTCATAAGAAAGTGGGGGGGTTGTTGTTGTTGTTTGTTTGTTTGTTTGTTTGTTTTTTTTAAATAAAAAACCAAGTTTTGTAGTATCATGGATCATCAAGTACTTCAGGAAAAAAATATCACATTTGGTCCAAAATAGCTTGGTTCTCAAAGTTATAAAACTCAAAGTTTTGTGTCATCTCATTGTTTCTGTTACCTCACATGTATGCCCTCCCTTTCTTTTACTCTGTAGATAGAATCAGTTTTTAGAGAACTTAGCACAGTATGCTGTGACTATGGCTCATGGGAGAACAGTAATTTTAAAAAATGTGGGGTTTTTTAAACTACTTGATTTAAAATCATCTCTCAGAATTACAAACTTAAGGGAGAAGACTGTGGCTAAAATATTAATGCAAATACCTGGAGTGTGGTTGGAAAACAGACACTTGTACATGTGTCATGATGTAAGTGTCTAACCATCCATGCGTGCATGATGATATCTGATTTACATAGCTGGCTGGGAAGATGTGGGAGTGCAGTTTTTGTAGGACCCAAATCTGAAGTTTCAGCTCACGCTCTTTACATTGGTAGGTTAATGTGTCTGTCCCAGCAAAGAAAGACCCCACCCCATTTTGTTTTATAGAAGTAACTGCAAATTAATAATTAAAAAAAACCCAACTTCCTCAACAATCTGTAGAGCTGCCATGCTATTGTGACTGAGTGGGGTTTTTTTATGTGCTCAGTGAGAACACAGATGGTACTGGGATCAAGGTGCTGGTATAGCACGGAGAACTACTTCAGGACACTAATACTGCGTCCCTCTATAAAGCGAATTACGGAGGGACTCTGTTTTTCCTAAAGTTACTGTTATGTGCCGATTATTATCTGACACTTAACTATAAATAAAGGTATCATATACTACTACAGATGAGGATAACTAATGGAGATTTACTAGCATGTACAAAAGGGACAAATCAGACATATTCCCTGTTGCCGAAACCCAGCCTTTGGGACACAGCCTCTTTACTTTTGGAATACGCAGCGTTTCTTTACAGAAATGCAAGTCCCGCATGTGCTGAAGTGTGCAGCCTTCAGTACACTTGCAAACAGTAGCTTATCATCTTCAATCACAGTAGTAAGCAGCTGCATAGCACAAACACCAGATACTGGTTTTCACACCTGAGTTGAGTTGGATGTCCCCTCAGGGGAGTCGCTGACTCCTGGCAGGCTGGGGCTGCCAGGGCTATTGCTGCTGGGCCTCCCTGCAAGGAGAGGCAGTAGCAGGCTGGCTGTGCAGCTCCATCTGTCCTTCTGCAGCCAATGCTGCAGCTGAAGCAAACCTGCTCAATGCTCCGACATATTTGCAGCCTGGTGCAGTGTATAGGCCTCTTTAGCTCTCTTGCCAACCAGATTGAAAAAACCCCAAAAATTTAACAGCAATAGAAGGTTAGCTGTTCCTCATTCTAGTGGATAAACTGCAAACCCAAGTTTGATGACCAATGACTTAAGTACAGAAGAACTTGATTCAGAATTTACTCACAGTAGTCTGCTTTAGACAGGTTATATCAGAATATCCACCTCTTATCAATATGTGTGAACTTCTGTAGGGTTAATTCCTATTAATCTTCAGCATATACCTGTGCCATGGAAGACACCTCTGCTCTGTTTTCTACTAGAATCTATTTTTATATTTTCTGAAAAAGTCACAAATTTAATGTAGAGCCCTGTAGTAGACTGAATAACCGAACAGTATGGCGGACATGAAATAAGGTATGAAGAGAATCTCATGAAGCGAGAAGATAAAAAGGACAGTACTAGTAACACAGCTTCAACAGAGACATATGCTTAGGATAACTTGTAAAACTACATGGAAACAGTGAATCGTGACTTCTGAAATATAAAACCAAATATCTGGTTAATGAAATCCATTAAACCTCTAAAATTCCATTCTTATGACATTCTTAGTCTTTCGTAGTCGTTGTCAGAAGAGCTACTATTGCTACACAGAAAACTGTGGTTATGCTCATTCTCACTTTTTATCTAAGGATATCAAAGTGCTTTACAAATTGAACAAAGCCTCCCAAATAAATACCCTATGTCAAGATCATTATTCAAGTATTATGTGGGGAAAGGGAAATGTGATGGTATTGGGTATTTTGCCTAAGGAGACCCATGAGGCTTGTAGGAAGACAAAACACGAAGTAATATTTTCTGACTTGCTAACATAATTATTACCTCAAATAATTCATCTCTCACTATAGCTGACTTTTGAAAATTGTGCTTTTAAATGTTCAGTTAGCATCTGGATTAGGTGAGCTGTGAAAAACAGCAATGTTGTTTTATGCAAAGACTGTAAATTATAACAGTAGATATAGAGAAAAAAATATATTCTATATCTTTAAATACATATTCTTATCATACCATTTCCTTTTTCTGAGGGACAACAAAGTATTAGTGACTGTCAGCCATGCACTGTTACTGACTTATGCTAGACAAACCAATTCATGGGCGTTGTGTGTTCTGCACTTCGTCATTGAATGATGACTCACTTCCATTCCAGCTATGAAAAAATTAATCTTTGTCATAGAATTTTACAAACTACCTCTAATAATTAAAGCCATACATGTGAGCTTGTTGCTGCATCAGCCAATAAAATGTTTTTGCCTTTCAAAAAGATCTAAGAATTTTTATATGTTTTATTAATAAAGATGCAGGCTCAGCACTGCAAAGCACTTAATCATGGAAGGGCTTTTGCTTCAGAAGGGAACAATAAGAGTGGATTTTCTTAAACTATGGTCTTGAATTTAATTTGTCTGTGTTCAAAGATATTTACTAGAGCAATTCAGAGGCCTGACTGTGAAGCAGCACTGTCTGTGTTGGGGAAAGAAAATAGCCAGGAGGAGGTAAACCTCACGAAGAGTTCCTGGAAAATAAGCTTTGCTTGTGGAATATAGTCTTAGATGAACAGATTCTCAGGGCACTGGACTACAACACTGTGGTGGGTTGACCTCAGCTGGCTGTCAGACACCCACCCAGCTGCTCTCTCGCTTCTCCTCCTCAACAGGACAGGTGAGGAAATAAGACAAAAAAATCTCATGGATCAAAGTAAAGTGTCCTGAGTCCAGCTGGGATAGGGTTAATTCTTCACAGACGCTGGGAGTTGGGCATAGCTGGATGTTCGATACCATGCTGACGTCATGCCCGGGATATAAGGGGAAGCTAGCCGGAAGAGGGGTCTCTTTTGTGAAGCTCGTGGTGGTGAGAATTTCATTGTATCAGTGTTTCCATTGTATTCTATATCTTGCCTTATTGTCATACTCTCCTTTCTTTTGTTTTCCTCGTGTGGTATTATTAAAAATCTGTCGTTATCTCAACTCACGAAGTTCCACTTTTTCTTATCCTTCCCCATCTTACTGAGGGGGGCAGGGGCGGTGTTGCGACCACATGGTGGTGGTGGTCCTGACACCAAGACAATATTTTGGCGCCCAACGTGGGGCAGAAGGGTTGAGATAACGACAAGTCTTACTAGCACGTGCTTTAATAATTTGTTATACTCATTTCTTGTATTAGTTAAGCAACTTGCTGGTCACGATGCTGGGCCATTTGTTCTCAGGGTGCTGTTATGTGAAGTCTTATATGCACTATGTTCTCCCTGTGGCAGTGTTTATCAGCTCAGGGAGAAGGATTAGGGTGATGATCTTGTTGCACTGGACAATGCTGGCTTACGATATGATGCAAGCACACGCCATGCGGTTCGGCGGGTATTTCTATGCGGCGCTGTGGTACCTCGGGC